>NC_090265.1:147844643-148144643 GCF_040414725.1 Anabrus simplex | reverse complement strand
CCACGGTGGTCTAAGATACCTTCAGGGCCGGGCTTAGTGGCTCAGACGGTTGAGGCGCTGGCCTTCTGACCCCAACTTGGCGGGTTCGATCCTGGCTCAGTCCGGTGGTATTTGAAGGTGCTTAAATACGTCAGCCTCGTGTCGGTAGATTTACTGGCACGTAAAAGGACTCCTGCGGGACTAAATTCCGGCACCTCGGTGTCTCCGAAGAACTTAAAAGAGTAGTTAGTGGGACGTAAAGCAAATAACATTATTATTATTGATACCTTCAGTTCAATGTCTCACACACCACTCGCACTCATGTAGCCCATACTTGTATGGAGTCCCCACTGTGTTTGACAGTAGCAGTCAAGTTCCGTTATTCCAACCCACTGATCTTTTCTTCCAAACCGTCACTCTCCCAACCAACTTCATATTTTATATTTGCTTTCGTCTGTGAAGACTACCCTTTTCCAGAATTCAAAGTCCATGTTTTCGTTGCTTTTCTGCAAATGTACGTCTCTTCTTTCTATTCAGTTTGTTGATGTATGGATTTCTACGGACTATGAAAGCCAACTGCGTAGAGAACATTCCTTATAATATTCTCTGAAGCAGTACTTCCTAATTCATTTTCGACCTGAACTTATAGATCAATTTTGGATACTTCTTAACTTGACGGTCCGTTAGCCACTTTTCCTTTCTTGTCAAGATAGGTGGATGGCCTTTTCGGGGAGCTTTTGGTATTTTTGTGTTTAACTAAACCTGCTTCTTACTGTTGTGATTGGTCTGCAGAGATGATCACTAATGCCTTTATAAGATTCACCAGCTTTAAAATGATGTATGGCAATCCAGCGTTCCTCCTCTATTGTTCCCTTCTTTTTCCTCGCAATCTTCCCTACACCTTGCACAAACAATAACACACTGCCTGCACCATATTACGTCGGTGTCTGCCTTCGATGGGCTGCGGACGAGCCTGCGATATTTGAATTACTGCATGCGGACGAATACATTCTGGAGGGTAGATGACACTGATATTGGATTTTAATGGAATAACTTACGATTATTGCTATCAATTTGCTTGTCCTTAACGAATATGAAAGCCGTATACTCTCAACCATTAGATTATATTTACTTCGGTAAGCCATTATGCATTTGAACAACATAATTAAACTCATAACAGACTAATACTTCTTGGAGCCACTGTAGATAGTGGCATAATATTGAACGGAATGACAATTAACAATATCAGATATGCTACGGCACTACCCTTATGACCGACAGAGCTGAGAATCTATCTCGGATTCTGCCGAAAGTGGTGGAGGCATGTGAAAACACTGGTCTAAACTTGAACACAATAAAGACTCTTGTAGATCCAGTTCTGTGGGTCAACATAGTGCCAATACAGAGGGTCAGAAAGATATATGGGCAGCGTCGAAGACGAGTATTGGGGCCATTCTCAAGAAATAATGTGCCGCATTGAGAAGGCCACGGTAGCATTTACAAGCCTCCGCCAAGCGCTGCGTTGCATAGTCCATCTCTACCTTGTTGTGATGTTATCTTGGCCTGTCCTATGCTGACCGGAAAGACGACCCTTAGAATAATCGTAATCATACAACTTCACGTACCCCAAACTACAGACAGAACTCCAGGCTCAAATGGGATGTAGTATTCCATATTAAGTTCCATTATGGATGTGATCTGAGCAGAGTAGTGAGCGTCTGGAAAGGCACGACGTGAACATGCACGAATAATCATATTATGTCAAGAAGAATGGTCAACAAGGGCAGTTGCTCGTCGTGTAAGTCGTAATGAAAGTCATGTGGGCCGAAAAATGGAAGCAATACAGGGAGACAGTAACTGTTGATGACATGCCTTGCATAGGTCGTTCAGAACTACGACTGCAGTCGAATTTCAGATTGGAGGAACCCTAAATGCAATGACACCATGGCGAACAATTATTTTCGGGTAACCACAGATCGCCACGTTTCAACTCGAACTGAGAGAAGCAGGTTGTATGAGGTATGTCGAGGCTCCCAGTAGCCTGTGCAGCGGCCTCCACTACATACACTGGAGGGGCTGTCCGGCGTGCTCGGTTCACCCGGAAGGACGTGGGTTGATTCCCCGTCAGGAAATCAAAAAAATTAAGAAACAATATTTCCACTTCCGGAGGTGCACATAGCCCTGAGGTTCACTCAGCCTAAACCAAAAATGAGTACCACGTTAATTACTGGGGGTAAAGGTGGCCGGATGTAGAGCTAACCACGCTTCCCCACCAAGTGCCGAGGTTACGGAAAGTGGAAGCCTTTACCTCCCCACAAGGGCCTTCATGGCCTCTATGGAGATGACTCACTTTACTACTTGCACTAAAGTCGTAATATTGAAAGAATCATTCTGACATTATTTAGGAGGATGTCGGTTTACTGCGTGCGTGGGAATAAGGAAGTAGGGGTATAGTTACCATGGAAACGTGGGATGGTCCACTGCAGTTGCCATGGAGATAAGCCTTCAGGCCAGCTCGTGTTGCTTGGAATAGCCAAACCTCACATTTCTGAATTGTGTACAACAGAACACAGCGGTCTGAACGAACAAACAAGTGAGCCAGAAGCGAGGGGAGGGAGAAAGGAATGTAGGAATGTGGCAACACCGTGCCTTGGCACGTGCAGTGCTCCTATTTCCAGCCCCATCTGTCAGAATGCTTCTTTCAATATTACGGGTAAAGCTATGAATCTCGGTAGGAGTGGTTGTTACCAGCTGATGAGCCCAAATTGGCACAATGTTGCGAAACGCTGGCAACTAAGAATGAGTTAACCGGAAACTTTATAATTTCTAGTAATGTTCCATAAACGTTCTTGGTGTGTGTAATATGATACAGAGGACGTATGATGTCGTCTCATAATCACAGGCTGTGGAAAATATGAACGGGGTAATTCAAACAAGGATAGAAACTTACCCAGTAACTCACCATGTTTAACCAGAAAGAACTTGAGAAAATAAACGTGTTCTTAATCTTTCCAGTCAATTAACTCAAGTAGATTATACAAAACCGCATCTCTGGTATAGTGGTTAACCACCGCCCCTGGAGAGCCGGGTTCGATTCCCGGCCCTGCTACGAAATTTGAAAAGTTGTACTAGGGCTGGAACGGGATTCACTCAGCCTCGGGAGGTCAACTGATTAGAGAGAGGTTCGACTCCCTCCTCAGTCATCATCGAACTGGTTTTACGTGGTTTCCAACATCTTCTCCAGGCAAATGCCGGGATGATACCTTACTTAAGGCCACGGCCGCTTCCTTCCCTCTTCCTTGTCTATCCATTTCAAACTTCCCACCCCCTACAAGGCCCCTGTTCATCATAGCAGGTGAGGGCTCCACGATGAGGTATTGGTCCTCCTTCCCAGTTGTACCCCCCGACTCACACTCCAGGACACTGCACTTGAGGTGGTAGAGGTGGGATCCCTCGCTGAGTCCGAGGGAAAAACCAACCCTGTAGGGCAATCGGGTTAAGAAAGAAGGAAAGATTATACAACCTTATTCGGGGAAGCCCTTTAATATTATCATTTTATTAAAGCATGTAAACATATTTATGTAATGACATTCATCTTTCTTTCAATGATGACTCATCTGAGCTATGAGAAGCGTCAGATGTGTCAAAAACTCTAAACTCTAAGTGAATATCAAGTATTACAGTACAAGCCGCGCATAAAGACTATAATAATAAAAATAAGATTTACCACGGTGCCACATATTCCCTCAAGATTATTGACGTCGTTAAAAGGATTTCATTGTACAGGTAAGTAGGGCGGGCTGCGGACTAGCAGGAGACGATGTGGGGCGAGATAAAGTGATACGTGACCAGCACACTCTGCACGCTGCGTTTCGTGTGCTGTAATAACATTCACAAGTATTTTCGTGAAAATTATACAGACCGGAGCACGGCAAAACCCAGTGGCTAATAAACTGCACTGGAGAAACCGACTATAATGTAGGCTTATGTGTGAAGGCCAGCTATTTCATAAGGGTTTATTTCAGTTACATTGATCTCGGTAAACACGTTGTATGGTATTGAGAGCATTATGAAGGTATTTACTTATATTTATTTCTATTTGTTTCAACTAACAACTTATACTTAAGTGGACGGCAAAGGCGTGCTCTGTTCACGCGGAAGGACGTGGCTTCCATTCCCTGTCAGGGAGTCAAAATTTAAGAAGCGAGATTTCCACTTCCGGAATTGCACATGGCCCTGAGGATCACTCAACCTACATCAAAAATGTGCACCAGTTTAATTCCTGGAGGCAAAGCGGCCAGGCGTAGAGTTAACCACTCTACCCCACCAAGTGCCGAGGTTACGGGTAGGGGAAATCTTTACCTTCCACCCGTCCAAGGGCCTTCATGACCTGTACGGAGATGACTTGGGTTTTTATTTGCATTTACATTAGTATATAATGGATTCTGAAAGCACGTTCTTGTATGCTCTTAAGCTCCAGTGTAATTCACCATCATGATCTGATACCAAGCGTCACTGAAAGGCGTATGATTAAATTTATTAGATTGAACCTTTTTTAATTAGCCCTCAGGGCTTAGTTAATAACGCTTTATGTATAAAAACATAATTTTAGAGTTTAATTCGTTCATAAATAGCTAAGATCTCATAACCATTTTCTATAATTTCACATCAATTGCAGTTCTCCTATGAAGCATGCTGATCTATCCATTATAATTTTACACTGTCCATCTTTCAGTCTTTTTTGTTTAGAAAAGCGTCTATGACAAATGAATGAAAGAGGACGTATTGTTACTACCTCATCACCGCATGGAAACAAAACGAGCGCATGAAGAAAACTCTTCCTCCTTTACCGTTATGATTCATCATTTGAATCACTCCGTGAATAGAGAGCTCATTTCCACATTTCTTGCTAAAGATTTCGCACTGGCATGAATTTATAATTAAGAGGGGGCAAATACTGTGACGTAAAATTTTTAAATTGTGTAAGCAATTATGACCAAAAAGCATTGAAGTATGAACCGAAAAGACAAAAATATGACGTTAGAGATTAATTAATGTATGTATAAAAATACAATTTTAGTTTAATTCATTCATAAATAACTAACATCTCATAACCATTATTTCTATAACCTCTCAGAAAGTTCTGTGTACCATTCGCTTTCATCTATAGCAATTTACGTACCGGACCCAGAAATATAAAAGTATAACAGTGAGTGAGAATGTATTTGGCCGTACCCGTGGTGTAGGGGTAGTGTGACTGCCTGATACCCGGAGGCCCCGGGTTCGATTTCCGACCAGATCAGAGATTCATACTTGGATCTGAGGGCTGGCTCGAGGTCCACTCAGCCTACGTTAATTACAATTGATGAGCCATCTGATGTTAAGAGAACAGCCCGGATCCAGAAATCCAAGAATAATGGCTGAGAGGATTCGTCTTGCTCACCACACGATATCTGATAATCTGAAGGCCTGCGATCCGAGCAGATAATCCAGGGCTGTTGCGTCATGGGGTTTGGTTTGGTTGACAAAATACTTGGATATTTTTAAAGAATGAAAATAAAACTTCCATATCTTACCTTAGTTACCTCTGCCAATAAAAGTGCACTGGATAATCAAGCAGATTTTCAAGTTACCAAATTGTAAGCCTGTTTTTTTTTCAGACAGTATGTTTTTATACCTGGATAAACACCATTCGACATCACATAACGTTATGGGAGCAAATATGAAGAAATTTCATTCGAGGAAATTCTGGCTCAGATTCCCGTAATTTTACTTCATGTCCTCAAAGAATATCACTTGTCTTGTGAGACTTAGTATAGTGTAAATTAGACAAGAGCACCCTTTTTAATTTTGAGTCAGCTGTATCAGCAATTCGTATTTGCTGACTTTAGGTGATCCCAAATTCCTTTTAAAATGTACAGTGCACCACAAAATGGAGGCCCTGTAGTTTCAAGAAGAATAACATATCTTGATATTCTCTCGAAGTTTCATGTTAGGTATGCCATGTTTCTCACTGAGCTTCTAGAAGGACTGTCATAGAAAATGTTCATACATGATGAATCAGAAGGATCAAACTCTCTTCTTACCTTGCCTGTCCGTGAACAACGTGATAGAGACGTTACAGCACATCCTCAAATTTAGTGCCAATCTGGAACTATCTGTGTTCCGTGATTGGGTATGACATATTACGCCACGCCTTCGCCTTTTCCCCCATATATGACGCAGGCTGTTCGTATTCTGAATTGTACATTCGCATGCGTCCACCACAAGAAGGAGACACTACCGCTGGCTCACATTGTCGAACTGACAAAGTAGATCAAAATCATGCTAGGCAGGACTTAACAGTTTACGTCCTCTTTCACTTACGTCAGACAAATTCGCTGTTTTTGCTTTAAGCAATGAGAAAACTTTTAAACTAATCCCGTCCTTCATATATATTACCTAACTTTGAGCTTTAGTCTGGTATTATCCAAGAGTTGAAATATTGTTAATCTCCTTTCGTGATGATCCCCAAACTACGTGTATATTAGCAGAAAAGGGTTACTGTCCTCTTTACCTCTTAGGGTTTTATAAACTTTTCAAAGTGTTCGTTAAACTATCTGGGTCTTTCTATGCGTCTCGTCTCGCCCGCTTGAATTATGTTGTTAATATAGGAAGTTGTTATCTCTACCCCACCATTCTGCTACACAGCTCATAAAATTGTAATTTCTGCAACAATATTGACTATCATCGAGCGACAACCCTCAACGATTAAGGATAGTTTGAGGAGGAAGAGGTGAAGAAGGGGATGCTTCTTTCAGGAATATTTTATTCATGTTAGAAATTAACCTCCGAATTGCTTCGAACCACTTCTGCCACTCTATGTGAACCATGCGGAGCACGCGACATGGGTCATTTTGGGGTAAATTAGTTTAATAATAATGTTTCTTGTTGTTCGTCCCACTAAATAATTCTACGGTTATCTAAGGCGCCGATATGTCAGAATTTTTTCCTGCATGAGTTTTTTTAACACCAGCGGTCTGTACCAGGATCGAATCTGCCAACTTAGAGTCAGAAGGCCAGAGTTCTACTGTCTGAGCTGCTCAGCCTGGCCAAATTAATTGAAGTTCTTTCTCTGTCGTGCTCATTTAGGGGGCTGCATCGGCTATAAATGGTATAATGTTACAACATCTAGCAATGCATCATCAAAAAGCAGCGCAATAGGGGAATTATTTATTTTCTACAGAATTTCACCTCAGAAGAACTTCATAAGGCCGGTCTTTACACCAACAATAACGTTAGCTACATACCTCCCATCTACATTGATTGTCTCGTCCACCGAAACCCTTAACTTATTGTTGAGAACTGTGGATCTTATCTCCTGTAACACATCACCACAGCAAGAGAATATGTAATTATTTCTAAGCGTTGATTCATTAGAAAATGACCGACTGATGTACTTCTCTAAGGAGGATCGGAATCTGGAACTATTTACTTTTTTTTTTTTTTTTGGAAGTAACCATTATCATGCAGAGATATTTACAAAATTCCGAAATATTATCGGATGAAGCCGAGTTGAATGGCTCGGAACTTTGAGGCGCTGGCCTTCTGACCCCAGCTTGGCAGGCTCGATCCGGCTTAGTCCGGTGGTAATAGAAGGTGTTCAATTACGTTAACCACTTCTCGGTAGATTTAATGGCACGTAAATGAACTCCTGCGGGACTAAATTCCATCACCTCTGCGTCTCCGAAAACCGCAAAAGTAGTTAGAGGGACGTAAAACTATTATTATTATTATTATTATTATTATTATTATTATTATTATTATTATTATTATTATTATTATTATTATTATTATTGTTGTTGTTGTTGTTACGGAGTTACCCTTGGACCAGCAGAGGTGAAAGGAGGTGCCGGGGTGAATGGGTCTAACTACAATGTCACGAATTGATTTAAAACTTTAACAAAGGTTATATTTCTTTAGAATTACAAAAATCAACAAATAACAATGTAACAGGTACCAGTAGCAATAAACAATTCTAAAAAAGACCAGATTGGTGATATAAACAGATTTTGGGCTTCAAGGCCTCACTTTACAGTTCCTGAGCTCCCAGCTCAAATTTACAAAAGACACAAATTTACACAAGGGCAGAAATCCCTCAATACCTGGGGCGCTTGCTCCCAACATATAATATCCAGCATTCAAAAGGCATTCAGGAATATTACTTTGAAACAAAAACTAACAGGCTCTCAGTTTTCAAGCCCACTCAAGGCAACACCAAAAATATCTTACATCTTTTGGCCTTCCATATCCCAGCTTACAAATTGAAACAGGGGTATCTCGTACCCAACCTATAGGGCTTTCGTGTAGAAAGAAGTAGCAGTTAGATAAATGGCCCGAACACAAAATGAAAGGAGGCGAATGCTTGTACTCCTAGATATGGATTCCTAAAACCTAAAGGGCACTAAGCCGATGAAACAGGGGCTATTCCCAAGCTATGGATGTGACTCGTATAAGAAAAAGTTTAAGACAATGCGGAAAGGAAGATAACCTGTTACAAAACGTTGTCACCTCAAACCAATATGAAGGGGAGCTGGAGAGGGTACATCACTCTCTATCCCCGATTTACAGTTAAGGAGTTTATGAAGTTATTACATAAGCCGACAGAAGTTACATTTTCAGAGAAGTAGGTTACATAGTGAAAGTTTCGGACCCCTCCCTCGGGTTAAACTGCAGAGCTAGCAAGAAATAAAGATGTTAAATGGCCATTACCTTGTCGGTGTACTGCTGTCTGATGAAAGAGGCGCCTTCCGCCTCCTGCTTGACACACACACACACTAAGATGACGATCAATTGGCCAAGAGACGTGAAAATCCGCAGTTTATAAACCCTCGGGGAAAGTTCGAGACCTATCATGAATAAACCAGCCACGCCCTTTCCCTTTATTGGTGAATTTAAAAATTACACTCTAAATTGAGGAAGAAGCCTGTGATAGGCGGAAAATTAATTACAGAAATTCGTGATCGGCTAAATTCAAAACTGGCGAAGAGAAAAGATAAATATTGCCCACCCAAAAATAAGGAGCATTAATTAGTTAAAAAACTTATGAATAAAGAACTTCTTTAAATCAAAGTTCATCCACTTCGCACCAGGGTGCATGATCATAGTTTTTGTAGTGACATCTGTTGAAGAATATTATATTATATTATATTATATTATATTATATTATATTATATTATATTATATTATATTATATTATATTATATTATATTATATTATATTATATTATATTATATTATATTATATTATATTATATTATATTATATTATATTATATTATATTATATTATATTATATTATATTATATTAAGTCCAAAATTCTTGATTAAGGGCAAACAAAACAAGTAGAAATTAACACTGTACTGGAAACTTCACAATACCAAAATTACGTCAAATTACTGTAGTGACATCTTCTGAGTAAAGGTTTAAGTAGGTCTAGTTTCAAGTTCACTGTTTCTCCTCTAGAGGAGTTTTTTTAGGCGCAAGATTTAAATGCGCCGCGTTGGGGTGTACCTCCCGGTAAAATTATTATTATTATTGTTATTATCATCATCATAATCCAACGAAATCGTATTTGATGAAGCTATTTCAAAACGAAGACGCTGCTTGTTTTCCACAGCAGCAATTCTTATTAATCACATTTGATGATTACCGGTAACACAGTGTTTTTGCATCAAAACCCTTTTGAGCCGACACCTTAACTTCTTAGTATATTCAGCATGGGATAATACCACAACTACTAAAAATTCGTTTCACCGAGCTCCATAGCTGCAGTCGCTTAAGTGCAGCCAGTATTCAGTAATCGGGAGATAGTGGGTTCGAGCCCCACTGTAGGCAGCCCTGAAGTTGGTTTTCCGTGGTTTCCCATTTTTACACCTGGCAAATGCCGGGACTGAACCTTAATTAAGGCCAGGTCCTATCCCATCGTCGCCGTAAGAACGGTGCCACGTAAGGCAAAAAGCAAAATAATAATAAAAACCTTCGTTCCCCAAATTCTTCAACGAATTCCCTCAGTTTCGCACTGTCTGAACACTTCACTTTACGCATGTTGATATCACACTAAAGGACTGAAGTTGAAAACACAAACCAAGGACACTTAAGTGTGAAGGTGAGGTTAGTTCAGTTTCCGTCATTTTTCCAGGAAACAAAAGTCCTGGCAATGTGACCATGTAGATAAATGTAAGATTAAGATGTTCCAAGCCAAGCTACCGTACCTCGTTCAAAATACTGTCTTTCATTATTAAGGTTGAGCGCTTTAGGAAATTTCAATAAGACTTCTTTGCCCATGCTTTTACAGCTGCCTGCTTTAAAAGGCTTATACTGAGAAATATATATTCCACGCTAACGCACTACCTACCTGTTGCCTTAGAAATGTTTGAATGTTTGCCACAGACAATCACGTGCCCGCAATATAAAATTCTATGAAATACAATAATATGAATTAATATAGAATTAAGCAGAAATATGATCGATATCTCACAAAGGCGCCGGGCCGAGTGGCTCAGACGGTTGAGGCAGGTTGTTGGCAGGTTCGATCCTGGCTCAGTCCGATAGTGTTTGAAGGTGGTCAAATACGTCAACCTCGTGTCGGTAGATTTAATGGCACGTAAATGAACTCCTGCGGGGCTAAATTCCGGCACCTCGGCTACTCCGAAAACCGTAAAAGTAGTTAGTGGTACGTAAAGCAAATAACATTATCATTATTACTATTATTATTATTATTATTATTATTATTATTATTATTATTATTATTGTCTTTATAGGTAAAATAGGAGACCGGGCGAGTTGGCCGTGCGGTTAGAGTCGTGCAGCCGAGAGCTTGTATCCGGGATATAGTGGGTTTGAGCCCCACTGTCGTCAGCCCTGAAGAAGGTTTTCCATGGTTTCCCATTTTCACACCAGGCAAATGCTGGGGCTGTACCATAATTACGGCCATGGCCGCTTCCTTCCCACTCCTAGAACTTTCCTATCCCATCGTCGCCTAAGACCTATCTGTGTCGGTGCGACGTAAAGGGAATAGCAAAGTAGGTACCCGGTAATTTCTTTCAGGAAACTTACACATCCGTTATACATAGCTCGAAATCAAAATATAGCTCGTAGAACAAACAGGATATGTCACAGAAGTCCGTCTTTTAATGACGAATGTCTTCAGTCTGACTTTACTATTGTGATTAAGAAAGGAGACTATCAACAGTGTTCTTGGAGAAACGTCCTGAGTTATGGATGCTTGCCTATTCTAAGTTCTCGCTGACAGCTATCGCTTAAAGAAATGTATCAGCAGAAATGTGATTCATGCTTGAAAGTGGAAACGAGACTGCTATTGAGCCCGTATTGGATTTAGTCACGAGCTCAGTTTTATAAGTCATATAATAAAATTGAATAATATATTGCGGTTCTGTAACAAGGAAAAATGGCACAGAAGTCTGTCGCCACGACCAGTCGGTCAATCGGAAACACAGAGAGTAAGTGGCCACACCAGCCAAGTCATATGGGTTATTTTTTCTGTAGCGGGAATGTGTTGGGAGTAACAGAGTACAGTAATACGAGAATTCAAAGCTTTCTCAAGCCAAAAGATAAATAACAAACATCGAATGCTGAGTATTGTTAAAGGAGCGATGGACTTAGAAATGAAATGGACGACCCATTTCGAGGCTAAGAATGAGGTGTGCTGATATCATTTGTTGCTGATTTGAAAGTCTCTTTCTACACGGAGACGAAAAGACGTGTGTTTTCCACGTCTTATTAGTAAAGGCGTCGTCTCAAAACTTCAAAAACGATTGTTTTGGAGACCATATTAGGCCCTTATCGAGAATTAAACAATAGAAAATGATCGTCTATAATGTTCTGGCATTACAAGGAACAGCATCAGTCAGTCGTAGTAATGTTTATTGATTTTGGGGGAGAGTCGAGGTATTTGGTTGTTTTACCGTCGAGAACAGGGAAGTCAGCATAGGGAGCAATGGAGAGGCAAGTAGCATTGTCAAGACATTCACATTAACGTTTCCCTACCTTGGAATATAGAATTCGCTTTGATAAGCTGGGGAAGATTTTCAGGATGTAACAAAGACGTGTGATATATTTCGATTACAATTATATGGCGACTAGAACGTTGTTACTGCACTTTTCGGGATATTTCACAATATATTTCGAAATATATTTCAGTACAAAGACATTCGTCTATGAACCGAGCAATTAACCCTAGAATAGTAACAAGGAAATTTAACGCTTATTGGTAACTATACGCTTCCGAGGCGTACACGGCGTTACTGCACTTTTCGGGATATTTCACAATATATTTCGAAATATATTTCAGTACAAAGACATTCGTCTATGAACCGAGCAATTAACCCTAGAATAGTAACAAGGAAATTTAACGCTTGTTGGTAACTATACGCTTCCGAGGCGTACACGGCGCAAAACAACGTCCGTACTGTCTCCTATGTTTCTTTTCTCCAACGTTCTTAATGTTAACTACATCACTAAGTATAGAGGTGAATTCAATTGTATTTTCTTTCTGAAACTTGAATTAATTTTTCTATTTCCAACACAAGATATACAAGGCACAGGTGGTACATAAAAATAAACAGCAGTAAAAAACTAGGCACTCAAGACAGTGTTACTAGCTTGTTGAAAGTAAATTCTTGTTCCAGAAGTAACTCAAGTAAAAGTAAAATAACCTACAACAAATTTGATAAATCTCATATGAAATAAACTAGAAAGAATCACACCAATTGTTAGCCTTCATCTCTTCTAGCCCAGCAGGCAGTGTTACCTTACACTGCACGCACACATTGCTGCCGTGTTCACCACAAATTGATTTCTTGCACTTGTGACAAACCATCTTCGTCATTCTCCTTTTCTTGTAGGAGCAGTAGCTACAGTACTTCCTCTAGAGGTTTCTGTCCATTGTTTCTTCAACAACAGGTTCAGACACATTTCTCGATTCTGTCCCTAACTGCATGAGGCATGTCTGGTTGTTGGAGCATTTGCATCATCCAAGGAGATGTCAACTGATCAGACAGCTTGACTAGAAAATTGAATCTAGATAATGGTCTCGTTCCGTCCTATTATTTTTGTAGAAGTTGTACACATACACAACATAAGAGTTATACGCTGCTATGTTCAGCATGTTGTAAAAAAAGCACATGGGCCATCGCTTCGTCTTCCTTGCACAGCCGGTGTTTGTCACGCATTGGTCAAAGGAATCAACCGGTCCTTTTGTCTGATTAATCTCGGTCTCCACCTATCTTCAGCCTCTAATAGTTTCTTGTAGTGCTCCACCCAGATAGCCTGACTTATTACCGTCTGCCGCGGCAGCTTCCGTATTCCACAAATCCCCTTAATTGTACTCCAAACTTTTCTACTATCATTCTGTTTTGCATTGCTATTTAATTCGACAAATCTCTGCTCCTGTAATTCAGACTTAGTTGCATACAGTAATTCCCTATATTCTCTTCTCAAGTTACAGAATCCCATCCTATGGTTTTCTCCCCCATGCTTCCGAAACTCTTTCAGTGCTTTCATCACTTCATACTTTTTATGCCTGCATTCGTCATTGTACCAGCCTTTTCCTATTATATTCTGCCCCTCCTTTATCCTCATCTTCTCCCCTGCCATCTTTACAGAATTTTCAATTATTTTAACTGCTGTACTCGTTTGGTTACTCTCGATCATTGAATCTATTCCAGCTTTCACTCTCTGTCCTATTTCTCCATCATAATAATTCATAAACTCGTTTTTTTAGCT
The DNA here is from genome assembly GCF_040414725.1 of Anabrus simplex. Taxonomy (NCBI): domain Eukaryota; kingdom Metazoa; phylum Arthropoda; class Insecta; order Orthoptera; family Tettigoniidae; genus Anabrus; species Anabrus simplex. The sequence goes on along the minus strand of NC_090265.1, from coordinate 148,130,880 downwards.
CCTCTCTCCACCTATATTTAGTGACTATCTTTTCTTTGTATTTTATCATATTGCTTGTTGGTGTCATACTCTCTCTAACTTTTATTCTGACAATAATTGGGAGATGATGAGACTCGCCCCATTCCTTAACCTCCATACTTTTAATCACAGGCAACGCATTCCTGGACCATAACGCCAAGTCTATGCTACTACCCCCCTGTTTCCATAATGTATGTCAGGTTCCCTGATTCGTCGCCATGCCACCATCCATTCAAAATATATAGTTCTATCGTACCACATAGCTCTAGCAAATTTTCTCCGTTTTTATTACAACCCTTATCCTGGCTCACTCTCTTTTTTACATAAACAGCTTCTGTCTCCTTGTCGTATACCGGCTTCTGGTCTGCAACCCTCGCATTGAAATCCCCCATTATTTGAATGCCTGTATCCTCAAAAATATTTTGTACTCTATTGATTTCTAATGCCAACTCATCAAAGAAAACCCTTTTCGCAAATGGCGAGGTTTCAGGAGGGCTGTAGACAAAACCAATACATAAGTCTGACTCATTTTCATCATACATCTTTATTCTGACCCACATCACTTCCTCCATTTCTGATTCTATCTGAATTATTCTAGCTTGCACATCCTCCCTAACCATAACCATTATACCACCCGGGTATCTGCCCCTTTCGGTTCGTCTCTCTTTTGACTTATAATACACTGTAAACTCTCCTATTTCTATAATCGTTTTCGGTGGAGTCCAGGTTTCCACACATGCGAGAATATGCAAGCTATGTAATAACTCTTTAAAGGCTTCATTCTGTAACTTACTCCTAAGGCCTTCAATATCGATACACCCTACTCTTATCTCTAGTTATGTATTTCTCCCTTGTCCCTCACTCTGGCGGATCTTCTTGGACCTCGTAATCCTTGTTACACCTAGATATTCAGTGTTCTCATCTATAGTGTTAACACCTTCTCTATCAAGGCTACCCTCATTTGCATTACATTTTCTGAGCAAGAAGTCCTTGATACTCACACGTCTGCGTTTCGGTGTTGCTTCTTTCAAAGCGTCTGCACTCAGCTGCCTCTGAAGGTCGCCTGGACTGCCTTCACTATTCGTTGTCTAAGCATCTGTTACTTCCTCTCTCTGTCCTTGTTGCATCGCTGGCTGGTAGTCCCTTGCTGCTCCGCATTCTGCTGGTCTCAGCTGCCTCGTACGTTCACCTTCCTCCTCGGCCAATGTACTCGTTGTATTGTACATATTCTTTAACTGCTCTATTCCCCAGGTCCTCGTCCAGTTACTGTCTCCCACCACTAATTTGTTGCGCCTTATGAAGGCCTTTAATCCTTCACGTCTAGCTTTGCCTAGGTGAAACTGTAGCATTTTCTGGTTCCTGAGGGCTTCTTTTTCTATCTCCTGTTTGACCCATATGTTCTCACCTTTCAACCGGCTTGTACTATGCAAAATCTTTCTCACTAGTAGGTTTGATACAAATCTCACTCTCGCTGGTCTCTTGCCTTTTGATTTCCCCATTCTCTGTAGTTCTTCTATATCGGCCTCTCTGTAGCTAATCTTCATCTTCTCGTTAATTAGCTCCAGCACTTTGAATGCCAGGTCTTCTTTAGTGTTCTCTGGTAGCCCATATATAAAAATATTTTTCTTTCGGGTTTCCTCTTGTCTTTTTTTCTCCTGCCATCTCAACTCTTTTATCTCTTCCTCCATTCTCCTCACCTTATCCCTCAAACTTGATATTTCTTTATTATTTTGGACCGCCCTTTCGTCACTTTTCCTATCTCCTCTTTCACCATTTCTCGTAGATCGCTAGATTGCTCTCGTAATAGCTCTCTCATTTGTTCAGTTTGGGCCTTACTAAATTCCCTTATCTTCTCCATGTCTTCCCAACCAACCACATTCTCATGATCAGGTCCAGGGTTCATCTCGACCCCTCCAATAACCAACAACACTGCCATCACTGATGCAGCCATCAAAATTGAAACCAAACTCACCTGCTGTCTGGCTGTCTGGTTCTGCCACTCATATTGCGCCTCGTATTCCTGCCTCTACCGTGCCAACGACCTATCGTCGCCCGGTACAATTCTATTGAAATCCCCATGTCAGCACTCACACACTCAACAACCTTCCACTTCGCTTGCACGATTACAACTGTTTTGTCTGATTATAACAGACTGTAATTTCAGGTTTCAGACTGTTCTTGTTCACCGCATCATCATCGTGCATGATGGAAATCAGCAAGACCACCTTGTTCTTGCGAGGCGAGTAAGAAACAGCCGTAATGTCTTTGTGGAACAGAAATAATGATGATCCAGGAGGGCGATTGAAGTACTTCGGATCCACAAATTCTGATGGGAGCTCCCTTTTATTCTTCTTGATTGTCCCTACCATGGTTAGCCCGTAGTTCTTCAGTAGATGCTGAGCCAGTGGTATATTCGTGAACCAGTTATCCGAGGTTATATTTCTGTTTGTGTTTTTGAAACTTTCCACAAGATTTTCCACAAAATAGTCCACTGATGGTTTATTATTTGGTGTACTGCCCTTTCCGAGGTATGGTGAGGCATTGAGCATATAATACGTTCCGTGATCACATATCATAACTATCTTCAGCCCGTATTTACCTGGTTTTTTGGATATACATTCTAAATCTCGCACGACCTCTAAAGGAGACGAGCTGTTCGTCTATAGTCAAATAAGCACTTGGCTCATACGATGTTTGACACTGCTTGATCAGCAAGTCCCAAATCTCTCAGATGGGTGCTAACTTATCTGTTTTCTGCTTTTCATATCGTGTCTCTCTGGAGTCAAAGCGAAGAGTATTGATCAAAAATTGATGGCTTTTGACGAAAAGCACACTTCGATATTTTTCACCACAAAGCACTGGATTATGAAGCACTTCTAATTTCATATGATTGTCCTTATTGGCCCCTGATAGAAATAGAACTCCCAAGAGAGCTCTTAGTTCCGTCATGGATGGGTCCTTCAGAGTTGAACTGAAATAAGTTAGTGTTCTGTAGTGCTGTGTAGATGATAAGGTGACGACCTGCTGTTGAACGCGTGTTGCATGATGGAACGTGGTATCCGGGCCGAGATGAAACCAGGACCATTGAAGGCTGTTTCATTGGACGTTAGCGGCATTACCGAGTAGACGAATGTGGCTTTCCAAGCCTAAGGTTTGATGCAGCAGGCCTAAGAACGAGTACTCTTTATTTCCATTTCTTTCCAATTATACAGCACAACCTTAAATATCTAGGGGAGCATATTTAATAATAATAATAATAATAATAATAATAATAATAATAATAATAATAATAATAATAATTGAACAGCTAAACATGTAAATAAGTTATTAATAGCTACCGATCTGAGGGTGTCTATGGGAATCAGTTTATATACACTGATGTAAAATGAAATCCCAACTCCAAGAAGACATTTGTTTAGAGGAATGCAATTTAGGATAAGCAGCTGTCTTTTCTTTTTCTTCCTTTTACAATTTGCTTTACGTCGCACCTACAAAGATGGCGACGATGGGATAGGAAAGGGATAGGAGTGGGAAGGAAGCGTCCGTGGCCTTAAATAATGTACAGCCCCAGTTTTTGTCTGGTGTGAACATGGAAAACCACAGAAAACCATCTTCAGGGCCACCGACAATCGGGTTCAAACCCACTCTCTCCTGAATGCAAGGTGATAGCCGCGAGATCCAAACTGCACCGCCAGTCGCTCGGTAAGCAGTAACATAATTATTTAAGTTTACAGGTCACGCGTTCAAGAATGCGCGAGAAAACATGTGGCATGGTGGTTCATGAATAAGCGCTGTAGTCACCACGATTTTGTTGCAAGCATGAAAACGTGCATGCATCATGACATACATGTGCCTTATGTCATTTTGTGAGAAGGAGTTCCACACAAGGTGCACTTGGTCAGTCAATTCAGGAACGGTTAAAGCTAGTATTGGATGACGCTCGATTTGTCGCACAATGTTCCATTCTTGATCAATTGGCGAAAGGGTTGGTGACCTTGCAGGCCAAGCCAAGTGGTCGACGCTCTGTAAAGCACGTTGGGTGACAGAAGCAGTGTGAGGACGAGCATTATCCTGTTTAAAACACCCCATGACTACTGCGAATGAAAGGTAGCATAATCGGTTCAATCACCAGTCTGACGTACAAATCCGGTGTCAAAGTTCTTAGGATTACGACTAGAGTGTTCCTGCTGTCGAAAGAAATCGCTCCTCGTACCATAACTCCTGGTGTAGGTCCAGTGTGTTCACACCGCAGACAACTTGGTTCCGAGCACTCACCTGGATTCCATCACACCAACCACGTCCATCACTGGCATCAATACAGAAATGGCTCTCAACTGAGAACATGACAGAGCTTCACTCTGCCTTCCAATGAGTTCTAGCTTGACACTACTGCAGTAGTAAAAGGTAGTGAATCAGACTTAGTGACATGAACGCTACAGGACGTCTGGTTCGGAGCTGTCCCTCAAGTAATTGATTCGTTACAGCTCGCTGTGTCATTATGATGCTACTTGAGGCTCTAATGGCTGCTGAAGATGCGGTACGATCCACCACAGTCACGTAGCGAATACGCCGATCTTCCCTCTCCGTAGTTCCCCGAGTGCGGCCGGACCCCCGTCTTCATGAAGCAGTGCCTTCCTACGACCGTTGTTGTCACCACCTTTGACTGTGGATACATTTCTGCGAAGTCTTTCTGCAACATCGCAAAAGAACACCCACCTTCTTACAGCCCCATTACACGGCCTCGCGCAGTCTCAGTAAGCTGCCGGTACTGCGTGTTTCATCTCTTTAAAGGCATGTTTGACTCCCACCTCCTTCCAACGTCAACACCGGACGATGAGTAACGCTCATGAAGTATACAGCCAACTTGCTTTGCAACGTCATAGTGGCGCTACTAGTACCACTATTCGTCGACTAGCGCACAAATTTGAATAAGCGTCATCTTACATATGTGCAAATACGACTCCCGAATTTCGTTTATCTAACACAACTCTTTCATGGTGTTGAGATTTCATTTCTCGCCAGTGTAAAGTAAAAGACTAGATATTGATTCAAGTGAATATTTGTTTGAGCTACAGATCTATGAACTTGAATATTGGCTCCCCAAGAGTTGACTGCTACCTTCTGAAGAACATTACACCGAGTCTTCATCATAGCTGCAACATTGGTAAAGTAAATGTCAATCAGTGACCTCTCCAGGGATACTGCTAAGAACTTGGAATTGCTGCAGAGTTTACGTCCAAACATTGTAGTTGGATTGAATTTGGCTCTTCCATTCCAAATATGAATGAAGATACGACGGGATTGTTTTTGAATTGTTCTAAGTTTCTTTTTTTGCTAGGGGCTTTACGTTGCACCGACACAGATAGGTCTTATGGCGAGGATGGGATAGGAAAGGCCTAGGAGTTGGAAGGAAGCGGCCGTGGCCTTAATTAAGGTACAGCCCCAGCATTTTCCTGGTGTGAAAATGGGAAACTACGGAAAACCATCTTCAGGGCTGCCGATAGTGGGATTCGAACCTACTATCTCCCGGATGCAGGCTCACAGCTGTTCTAAGTTTGTCTTGTTCAAAATTGTTCTTCGGTATCTTCAAGTCCGACGTCAGTACTGATTCATTTTATAAAAACTGCTCGTCTTGAGTAACTAAGGCAATGTCGTGGACATTTACGAATTCCCTGAATTTAGTTTCATGGAGGGAATGTGTATATAAAATGAACACCAGCCGTGCAAACACAGAGCCGTGAGGGAGACCATAACTTTTCTTGTATGCTAGTTCCTGGATCCTTCTGAAAATATGTGTAAATATATATTGCTCAGCATGTTATTGATTAATGTGGTGAGTTCTTCATAAATGATACTGATGGCGGGTTCCAATCCAACCGTAGCGAGCCCTGAAGATAGGTTTCTGTGCTTTCCAATTTTCACACTGAACAATTGCCAGAAATGTGTCCTAATTTAGGTCATGGGTGCTACAATTCCAATACTATTGCTTTCCCATCCTTGTGTCGCCAGAACTGTTCGATGTGTTAGTGCGCCGTTAAAAGCTAGCAAAAGACATATACTGACGTATTTGAGGAGGGGCTTGTCTCGCCACCGGAAGGCAATTGTAAGTTCCAAGAAGACACCTATTCTTAACAGTTTTTCTCAATACCGCTTGCTATATGAAATTTGATCATAGCATCCCTTTACTGAACTGAATCCATCTCTTCGAAGTGGAATATGCCTGTTGACCATGGTATATACTTTAACTACTGCAACTGTGACTCTGAGGAGCATTTGACCACATCTGACGGGTCCTTGTTGGATTATAGTACTACTATTACTTTACTTTAGTTGAAGAGAGATGGCAGATTAATCCAAAAAATTGGCGAACATCAATCCAACTATTGTACGGCCTGTTCCTCTATCAGACTGAACTTTCCACTAAAGAATGTCGTCAAAATCCAATCTCTTCCGGAAAACAGTTTGTTCATTTTACTAATTCCAGTGACTCAATGCACCGACGTACTGGGAAACAAGATCCAATTTATCTTCAACAAGATTCTTACCGCCACCCATTCACAGGTGCAATATTCATATGGGAAGTCTCGAGATCTCTTCAGATTAAGACTATCGGTTATTTTCAAATGCCAAAACGAAGGATCGTCCATGAGTAGAGAAACAAGCATCCAATAATCGTATTAGACTGGGTGTTGGATTCAAAACAGTGAACTTCGGCTGTATTACTGTTTCTGTTTTGCTTCACTATTTGCTTTACATCGCACCGACACTGATAGGTCTTATGGCGACGACGGGATAAGAAAGGGCTAGGAGTGGGAAGGAAGCGACCGTTTTCTTAATGCAGGACAATTATTATCAAGTAAATGATGTCTTATTGCCGCCCCGCGGTGTAGGGGTAGCGTACCCGCCTCTTACCAGGAGGCCCAGGGTTGGATTCCCGGCCAGGTCAGGGATTTTTGCCTGCATCTGAGGGTTTGTTCTAGGTCCACCCAACCTACGTGATTACAATTGAGAAGATATCCAACGGTGAGATGACGGCCCCGGTCTAGATAGCCAAGAATAAAGGGCGAGAGGATCCATCGTGCTGACTACATGACACCTCGTAATCTGCGGGCCTTCGGGCTGAGCAGCGGTCGCTTGGTATTCCATGGTCCTTAGGTCCTTGAAACTTATTGAATATCTGCCTGGCAAATTATTCCAGTCCCTAACTGTAAACTAATATTTGCCCCAATTTGTTCTCTTGAATAACAACTTTATCTTCATATTGTGATCTTTCCTTCTTTTTAAACCACCATTTCCACAAAGAGGAAAGTGTACATGAAATCCAGAAATTCTGAGAATTCTTAACTTGTTAACTATAAATAAATAAATAAATAAATAAATAAATAAATAAATAAATAAATAAATAAATAAATATAAAATAAATAAATAAATAAATAAATAAATAAATAAATAAATAAATAAATAAATAAATAAATAAATAAATAAATAAATAAATAAATAAATAAACGTTAACAATTACAGAGGAATATAATTGCCACCAGTTGCCTCTAAAATTCTATCCAAGGCACTACAAAACAGGACTGAAGGGATAATAGAAAAAGAACTTGGTGAATACCAGGCAGGATTCCGGAAAGGGAGATCATGCAGCAAGCAAATTTTCAACCTAATCTCCATAATACAACTACGTGCACTCACAGCCAAAAATCTAGTGATTGTATTTGTGGATTTTAAGAAAGCCTATGATTCAGTCGACAGAGCAACCTTGATAAGCACGTTAGAAGAGTTTGGGATAGATAAAAAAACTAGAAATTTAATCAAAGAAACCATCACTGACACTACATCACAGGTTAAGTTTATGGGTATGTTGTCAAAACCATTCAAGATCGAAACAGGTGTCCGACAAGGGGACGGGATGTCACCACTCCTGTTTAATGTTATACTTGAAAAAGTGGTCAGAGAGTGGAGGAAGAGACTGGCGGAATTAGGGGTGGAAAATGGAATATCACTGGGAAGATCTGGAGTCAAAATTGACTGTCTAGCATTCGCAGATGATATGGCAATACTGGTAGAAGACACTGAAACAGCCAAGGTACAAATTGAAACACTTCAAGAGACTGCTGCAAAGACGGGACTTCAGATATCCTTCGAAAAGACGGAACTAATGATTCAGGACAAAAAGGATCCGACACAAAATATTGTCACCAAATGTGGAACAATTAAAAGAGTACAGAAGTTTAAATATCTAGGGGAATGGATAACCCCAACAGGACTACCAGGAATAGCATTACAGGAAAGGGCAAGAAAGATGGAAGCAGCATACCAGTTATGTCGAAATGTCTACAATAAAAAATCAGTTTCATTCACTGCAAAAATCAGACATTACAACACTGTCATCAAACCAGAAAGTCTATATGCGATCGAATGTATTCCACTGAACAGGAAGGGCTTACTAGAAAACATTGAAAAGACAGAAAGGAAGATCTTGAGGAAGATACTAGGGCCCAGGAAAGTGGGTCAAGAATTTAGACTGCGACCAAATGAGGAACTATACAAAAGGACCGAAAAATTCACAACATCCTTCAAGAAGAGAAGACTCTGCTTCTACAATAAAAAATCAGTTTCATTCACTGCAAAAATCAGACATTACAACACTGTCATCAAACCAGAAAGTCTATATGCGATCGAATGTATTCCACTGAACAGGAAGGGCTTACTAGAAAACATTGAAAAGACAGAAAGGAAGATCTTGAGGAAGATACTAGGGCCCAGGAAAGTGGGTCAAGAATTTAGACTGCGACCAAATGAGGAACTATACAAAAGGACCGAAAAATTCACAACATCCTTCAAGAAGAGAAGACTCTGCTTCTACGGACACATTAAAAGAATGCCACCAGAGAGAACAGCCAAGCGAATTCTGGAATGCATGGAGAACAGGAAGACACAAACTAGCTGGCTTAAAGGGGTCAAGGATGATATGGAGGAAAATAATATATCACAGCAGGTAGTATACAACAGACAGGAATACAGAAAAATCATCAACAAAATTAAGGGATTCCAAGATCAAAGTAGCATAAAACGGACCGGCAACAACTGGTCACGAGAACGTAAAGAAGCCCACTCCAAAAGGATGAAGAAGTACTGGGCCAATTGAAAGAGGAAGAACCGTAAATGAATGATGCTTAACGTGGTCCATAGTAGACCCATTCGAAAACAAGAAAAAGAGAAATAAATAAATAAATAAATAAATAAATAAATAAAACAGGGTGTTGCTATTTCTGTAAAGAATATGCCTGAGATTCAGAATAATAAAAAACGGAAGGAAGTTGCCAATTCGGATCACTACCTTACGCAAATCAAGGTTAGGTTCTAACCAAACAGATCCAGACCCAAAGGCAATCGATTTCCGAGAGTGGATCCGGACTGCCTAAGGAAGAACGCTGACGTTTTCGTACGTGACATACACGATCAAGATCCTAAGGTGTGACCAGACATTCGCATCACATTACAGTCATCAGCAATGAAATTCGGACAGCCACCCAGGAAACGTAAACAAAGATGGTGGAACAAAACCTGTGATGAACCTATCAATGACAGAATCAAAGCATGGAATCAATAGAATGGACACCGAACATTCGAGAGATGGGAGAATTTTCTGACGACTCAAAAACTGACCTCAAAAACAACCCGCAGCGAATAAAGTACCTACGAGAAAAACAGACTGGCAGAGATAGAACAAGATTTCCAGATAAACAACAATCGGAATTTCTACTAGACATTCCGTGAGGATTTATCAGGGTGCAAACCACCAACAGACAAACAGTATAAAGAGAACTGCAAGACTATTTCTAGAATCTACTGAACTTCGATCCACAAAATGAAAGACTACAGTTTTAAAAACCTCCACCAAACCCATACTCATAGCCCCCAACAATTCAATTATCCAATCGCTCAATAATAATAATAAAGCCGCTGGGAACAATGGCATAACTGCAGAGATGTTCAAAATAGGTGGAGATGACCTTATCAGAAGAATTCATACACTCTTAACGGAAATTTAGGTGATCATGATGATTCTGAATGACTGGAAGAATGCCATTATCCATCCGTTACATAAGAAAGGCAATCGAGCCTGTCCCAACAACTACAGAGCCATATCCTTTACAAGTTATATACAAGGTTCTACCTAAAGCGTTATTAAACAGAGTTGAACAATAAAAAGATCATTTTGTTGGTGAATACCAAGCAGGCTTCAGAAAAGGTGGATCGTGTTCTGAACAAATTTGAAGTCTGAAGACGATATCAAGGATACGCCTCAGTACCACCACATTTGTCACCTTTGCGGACTTTAAAAAGGCGTATGACTCTATCGATAGACAAACTGTTGTAGACATCATAGGAGAGCTAAGTGTGAACAAGAAGACCACAGAATTAAACCGCCGGTCCCTCACAGACAACATCTCAAGTGAAGTTCCTAGGTGAATTATCAGAGCCTTTTGAAATCCATACAGGAGTTCGACAAGGAGATGGCTTCTCCCCGATCCTTTTTAACCTAGTGTTAGACAAAGTCAACAGGGTCATCAGGAAATGGGGAAAAGAAATCGAAGGTATAAACTTTGGCACTCCGAGAAAGAATTAACGTGAACTGCCTAGATTTTGCTGATGATCTATCTATCTTTACCAACACTAGTGAAGAAACCAAATATGCCATAGGGAAGTTACATGAGATAGCATCAAATACATGCCTCCAAATACCGTATGAGAAGACTCATACCTTAGCTAATGGACACCAGAAGATCCAATGATCCCAACTACAGACAAATTAGGGAATAATAACATAGGTCACTTCCTTCAAATATCTAGGAAAAATCATTGTACCCTCCTGATTGGGCAGGAAAGCTAATTTAGAGAGAGCCACTAAACTCCTGAAAGCATACCGTATAACATGGAAACACTACAATAAAATAGTGATGACACGAAATGCAATACTTCGGCATTACAAGACTGTTGTTCTTCCAGAATCTTTGTATGGCTCAGAAATTACATCTCTAGTAGGCCACTCTAAAATTTATGAAATTGAAATATATGGCCCCGCTCATGTAAATGGTATATGGATCGATTAAAAAGTGTAGATTTGTACAAAGCAATCGACAAATTCACCGATACCGTACGCAGGAGACGATTGCAATTCTATGGACACGTATGTAGAATGGACGACACTAGTTATGCAAAAATCTGCTTGGTATAATTAATTCAAAGGAGGTCAAAATCAACTGGTCAGAGGAAATAAAGCAGTAAACGAAATGAACATTAGAGATCGCAGGGATTTTGAAACTGGTTGCAAGGCACACGTTCACGGATAAGGCTAAAAGAACCACAGGGAAACAAGGGATGGAGGAACGCAAGAAACAGTTCATGAAGAGATTTGGGAGGAGAAGAAGAAAGGAAAAACCATCATTAAGCTAACAAGTTCAACGCACTCTGTAAACAGGCATAACGAAGAAAGAAGAAGAAGATTGGTCAAGGAGTTGGAACTGGTGGATAGAAATAATCTGAGGAATATACTGGTATCCCAAAGAACGGAGGATGTATCATACACCAAGAATTATATTTCAAGATGGATTAAAGCCCAGAAACAGATAAAACTGAATTTGAATTAACGTGGTCCATAATCTGCCAAAAGGAAATAAGTACAACAACAACAACAAATAAACAGATTCATCAATTACAATCATATGTCCATTATTCTCTCCAAATCATAGCCGTAAATAATAATTCAGACACCACAATAAGCTGGTATATAGTAGAACGATAAGACATTTTATCCAATATATATTTTTAATGAGTTACGGGAACTTCCATATTCGATCTCGACAAGGGATTTAATATATTCGTATATAAGCTGTCTTGAAAGGTAAATTGCTCGAAGCGTGTTTCATTTCTGAGCTAAATATTTGCAATTTCGGAACGATGTGTTTACTTCTGTTTGGACTAAATTGGACAGAAATCTTATCAATGTCTTCTAACTTCTTTTTTTAGAAGTTTCACTTCGAACGCATTTCACTCGGTTTATCGTTTTAATGCATATGCAGACTTATGCTCATATGCTTTGTGAGCTGCAACGCTCATTGTAGAACGAAATTCAGGGAAGGAAATACAGAATATCTCATGGGTCTCATTTTATGAAACCGCTCCGTAATAACCACAAAGGTTGGTCATGTAAACAACCAGTGCAATCTACGTCACCCTACCAGGAACTAGAAACTACTTCTGTGAACAATACCCATAACTTGGAATACCTGAAACATAATCCGAATTCTCCTTTCATTAAAATAACCCGGCAGCCAAACTAAAGAGCGCTCTCGCTCATTCAATTAAAACTAACGTCGAAATGAAATAGCTGAGTTTTCCGTGTTTTTTATGTACATTGCTTTATGAAGTATAATAATTGTTAAGGATACTTATCAATCAAGTCTTCAAGAGAGATACGAAAATCGAATAACAATTGATTTTGTTTCAAACGCATCATAGAATAGAAGATGAAGTCTTAAAAGAAAAATGTTATTGACAGGATAGTAGGAAAAATAATGGTGACAGAAGTAAGGAAGGCATAAAACATATACTAGCAATAGCGAAGAAGGCTTTCTGCACTTCACAACTTACGTGTGCATATGTTTAGAAGCTCTGTGTGAGGCGCATGCCATTGTATGGAAGTGTAACATGGGTAATAACTAGTAGAAGCAGAATTGGATAATAAAAGCTTTTGAAATATGGTATTACAGAGGAATGTTAAAAGTCAGATTTACGGATGTGATCCGAATTGAAGTGATACAAAATCGAGTTGTTAAGCGTACAACGATTGGGCAAAATTTGACCACTAGAGGAGATAGATTTTGTATGATACATCTTGAGACAGAACATGTTCAGCTAGTTCTTGAAAATAAACTAGGTGTTAATAAGTGCAAGATGAATAGGGAAAACACATTTGTGTGGGTCTGAGATGTTGTATTTTTACATACAAATGAAAGGGCTCACAGAGAGTACAGAGACAAGGAGTGTTTCAGTGCCTTCAGTGGTTACTTTAAAAATTCCGAAGTGTTACTATTCATCTCAGTGACCCCGAAATATGAGGATTCAACACTATTTTCTATTAATTTCATATCTCAATCCTCCCTCGTCCCCACCCAAAAGGAGGCTGAACTTGAACTTTGAAAATGTACAGAGTCTCACTATTCATCTCAGCGACCCAAAAAACTGTGGATTCGAAACTCTTTTCGAATATTTTTATACCTAACCCCCGTGAGTCCCACCCTTTAAACGGGAGCTGAACTTGGGCTTTAAAAACTCCGGAGTGTTTCTGTTCATCTCAGCGACCCCAAAAACTATAGATTCGACACTATTTTAGATTATTTTTATATCTCACTCCCCCCTTCGCCCCCTAAGTACACGGAAGGGGCTGAACAAGGACTTCAAAAATTCCGTAGTGTTACTAGTCATCTTAGAGACCTCGAAAACTATGCATTCGAAACTAGTTTCGATTATTTTCAAATACCACTTCCCCCTCGTTTCCAAAACAAAAGGGGCCTGAACATGGATTTTGAAAAAGTCCGGAATGTCACTGTTCATCCCAGCGATCCATAAAACTGTGGATTCGACACTATTTTCGATTATTTTTCTACAAAGTCCCCTGCCCCCTCCTAAAGATGCCATGGACGGATTACCCCCACCGTGCTCTTCTCCGGATAAGAAGTCATATGTGTACCAAGTTTGGCTGAAATTTCTCCAGTGGTTTAGGAGGATACGTGTCATTTACACACACACAAACACATACTAGACTAGCTGTTGTTTTAGGAGGATAGGTGTCATTTACACACACGCACGCACAAAAACACACACACATATATCTATTTTTATATATAGTAAGATAGACTAGCTGTAGTACCCGGCATTGCCCGGACAGTTTTTGAATGTCTACCCTTAATATTTGTATTAACAGTTAGTTATGTGTGAAGTGAATTTTGGTAGAACTCATTTTCGAGATATTAATTTTACGATCTATTATGTAGTTTTAGAGTTATTTAGATGTGTGTGAATTCAGTTTTTAGGATGATTTAATTTTCAAGTAAAGCTTTGTCCTTGTGGAAGCTCGAATTGCCTGGAATGTATTTGATCCTTTCAAAAAAATAGAGGTAGCTATAGGTATTCATCCGTCGCACTATACGTATGATGTACACGATTTCAGATATCATTAAGACCGTCACCAATCAGCCTTGCGACCCCAAAAGCAGTGGATTCAATACTAATATCGGTTACTTTAGATTATTTACTTTTAAGCCCCTCTCAGCCCCCGTCTCAATGGAGTCTGAACAGTAACCAGTGCGTCACAATTCGTCCCAGTGGCATATAAACAATGTATTCGACATTAATATAGGTCATTCTCCATATTTTTATATGTCATCCCCTCCCGTTCCCCACCCCCAGCGTGATTTAATGTTCCATCTCCATAGTATTTTTTTCAGATGGTGAGTCATATGTTTACCTTATTTCTTTGAAAGCTATTCTGAACATTTGATCCCCTTGCACCTCACAGCCATAATCTCGGTTATTTTTAAGTTCATTTTCATCCCTTCTGAACCTCCGTACTGAATGTGGCTTAAGTATGGCTTAATCATCTAGAGTGTCACAGCTGAACTCAGCGATCACGTAATATCAGTCATTTTTTAATTTTTATTCTGCACCACCTCCCTAGGATTGCCAGGCGTGTTTTACCCCAATAGGTATTTTTGTCAGGTAGTAAGTCATACTACTTACTTACTTCCTCTTCATGGATTAGGCTAATAGCCTGTTCCGACCTCAGATTTCATTCCATCTCTTCATAGGACGACCAATATCTCTTCTTCCTGTAGGATGGTATTCCAGGGCAAGTTTTGGGATTCTGTCGTTATCCATCCTCAGAACGTGGTTTTTCCAATTTATCCTGTTTTGGAATATTCTTTCATTCATTGAGTATATATTTAATTTTTGTCCTCTCTCTTCATTTCGTATTTTATCTTTTAGGGAGTATCCTTTCACTGATCTTAGGAATCCCGTTTCAGATGATTGTATTTTATTCCTATAGCTTATTTTATCTACCCATGTCTCACTTCCATATAGCAAAGTTGGTACAGCCATAGTCTTATAGAATTTAAGTTGAGTATCTTCTCTTACTTTTCCTTTCAGTGTTCGGGGAATTGTCCCACACATATATTGAAATCGATGAAGCTTCTTCTTCACCTCATCATCATTAAAAGATATTTCACAACCAAGGTACTTAAAATTTGTGACTTGTTCTACTGGTTGATTGTCGATTACTATCTTCGCTCTGATAGGATATTTCCCTTGCCATGCCATAACTTTGGTTTTTGTTGTGGATAGCCGAAGATTATAACTTTTACAAATGGTGTTTAACTGATGTATTGATTTCTGGAGTTTATCTTCATCATCCTGCAGGATAAATTGATCATCTGCAAAGAGCATAGTATTTATGTATGTGTTTGTGTTCAATTTTATTCCAGAGTGCACAATTCGTTTCCAATTTCTGATTACTTCATCTATATATATATATTGAGTAGTGTTGGAGAGAGGCTGCATCCCTGACGTACACCTTGATTAATTAATATTTTTTCCGTTAGTTTGTATCCTAAATCTAACACAATTCTCGTCCTTTTGTACAGACTTTGGATAACTTAAATAAGATGTTTAGGGTATCCATTTTTTACCATTATATTCCATAACTGTTCTCTATCTACCCTATCAAAAGCCTTTTCATAGTCGACAAAAGCGACATAAGTATTCAAGTTAAATTCTCTTCTCTTCTCCAGTATCTGTTTGAGGCTAAATATATTATCTGTACAGGATCTGCCTTTCCTAAATCCACATTGTTCTTCCAATAAGAGATTGTGTGCAATGATTTTAAGTCTATTATTTATTATTTTAGCATATATTTTATAGCCAACATTTAATAAACTTATTCCTCGATAGTTACTGCAAAAACTTCGATTTCCTTTCTTGAAAAGTGATATTATTTTAGCTTTTCTCCATTCTTCGGGTATATTTCTTCTTTTCCAACAAAGATTAATTAAATGTAACATTCTAAGTTTAAGAATGATCCCACCATATTTGAACAACTCCATATTTATGTTGTCTAACCCTGGTGCTTTTCTATTTTTGAAAGATTTCAGAACAGTATTAAGTTCATCTATATCTGTTAGATCAATTCCTTCAATGTCGATATCTATATCTTGATCTTCCTGACTCTCTCCATACTCTCCGTTATACTACAATTCTTTGTAGTGTAGTATCCACGATTCTTCTTCGATTACATTTATATTAGCAGTTTCTCTTTCATCACTGTTGAGGTGTTTCATTAACTTATATGCCATCTCTTGCCTACCATGGATATCATCCTCTATTGAGTTTATTAACCTATCCCATGATTCTTGCTTGAGTTTTCTCGTTAGTGACTTGACATTGTTCCTGCTGTTTTTATATTCTTTCTAATTTTGTGGGGTGCGATGCTGTATCATTTTCAGGTATAATATTTGTTTTTGCTTGACAGCTTCTGAAATTTCTTTATTCCATATTTTAAGCCCAGTTTTGTCCTAAATTTCTTCTTCACTCCAATGGCTTCATCTGTTGCCCTCTGAATTGCTGAGGTTATGATTTCTCATTCTTTGTTAATATCAGTACTTGTCGGAATCTGACCTAAATACTGTTGCAGCCGATTTTGATATAAGTATTTTATTCCATCATCCTGTAGTAAATATACCTTATAGATCTCTTGGTTTCTGTGTATATCTCTATTCAGCCTTTTCCTCCATTTAGCAAGAATTCTGATTTTTGCAATGACCAGATAATGATATGTAAAGTAGATTTAGAAGTAGTTAAGTAGTATATTCATGTAGTAAGTAGTTACTTTAGTTAGGTGGTGTGTTGCATGTGGAACTGGCGATCCGCCCATGTGCAAGATGCTACACAGTAGATTTAGAAGTAGTAAGTAGTTAGTGTCTAGCTATAAATAGTCTGTGAGTGTTTTATTTTGAATTGCATATTGGAACATTGTAACTGGGCGAAAGCCTGTTATGTTCAGTTCAATAAATTCATTTATTCATTCATAATCATCTGTATATAAATCGCTGCCTCTATGTACTCTGACATCTGTTACATCTGGGCCTAACTTTTTATTGACCATTATATAGTCAATAATTGATCGCTGTCCTCTTGCAGTCCATGTGAATTTATGTATATCTTTCTTCTCAAAGAAGGTGTTAGTAATTTTTAATTGATTATAGGATGAAAATTCTATCAATAATTTACCATTTTCATTCAAAGTTGGTTCACCTTTATTTCCCACTATTTCTGCAATTGGTTTGTTTGCTATTCGAGCATTGAGATCACCAGCCAGAACAACAAAGTCACTTTTACATATGTTATCCAACACTGATTGAAGAACTTCATAAAACTGTTCAGATTCTTCCTGTTTGTTTTCTTCAGGAGCATACACGGCTACCAAGGTTAATTTCCCTCTCTCTACCTTCAACCTCAGCACCAAAATCCTTTCATTTATAATGGTGTAGCTTTCTATTATGTTTTTCCACTTCCTGTCTATTAATATTGCGACTCCTGCTGCAGCTCTTTTATCCTGTGTAACTCCGCTATAAATCATAGTGTATTTATCAATTTCTTTTGTTCCTTGTAATTTCTTTTTTGTCTCAGTAATTACAGCAACATTGATTTCTTTCCTAGCCAGCTCTCTATCCAGTTCTTCTTCTTTTCCTTTTATGCCTCTCACGTTCCAAGTTCCCAACTTTAATGTATCTCTAATTCCAAATCGTTTGGCCTTTGATCTTGCCTTTGTCGTCATCATAGAATCCGTCTGGTTATTCATGTGAGATTTATGAGTAAGGTTTTAAGTGGAAGAGTTACCAGCCCTTCACAGAACCCCCAACCTGGAGGACCAGGGACTCTTCTGTAGGGGTTACCATACCTTAGCCGAGGGACCCAGTTTTAAGGCGCCAGGTACTCGCCCTCACCCATCCCCATGAGGGGTAGAATTTGCTGGTTACATTGACAGATGGACTGTCAACTAAAGCATTTCTTGAGTTTTAATGGCAGCACTTACTCGACATCAGTGCAACCCCCAAGACTCAACAACCAGCCATTGACCCTCCTCCTTTACCGGGCTTGGGACCGGCACTAGGAAATCCGAGTCATTCCTAGTGGCGGAGTTGTAGTAAGTCATATGCGTACCAATTTTGTATGAAAGCTTTGCTGGAAGAAACGCACATTCATCCGTAATTTCCGTCATGTTGGACATTTTCTTCTCCACATCTTATTATCTCCATGCCGATGGAGGCTGAACATGGACTTCATCGTCATCGGGAGTGCCATTATTCACCTCAGTGACCCCAGAAACTATGGACTGTCCATTAATATTTATAGTCGTATATTACATTTTGTGATTGTACATATATCACACCCCCGAATTATATGTAGAAGTTAGAGATATTATTGTCAGTATTCGATTTATTATTATTATTATTATTATTATTATTATTATTATTATTATTATTATTATTATTATTATTATTATTATTATTATTATTATCATTATTTCATTTGTATATTTTGCCATTTATATTGGTAAGCTGGAAGATATCCACATATGTAGGTATGAGTAATTTGTTTTGCACGAGTGGCAAAACATTGCTTTAATAACTCTGGTAATTTGGTTGAGTCATGTGGATACCCCAGTGTTTGTTATGGTGTACTTGTGTCAGGATATTCAATGAGTCATGTATATATTCCAGCCTGATGAGATGAGCTTGTTGTTGTATTAGGGAAGTTCGTATGACTCATATGATATACCCGAGCGTTTGTTATTGACTTGAGACCAAGTATGAGTTCAGGGCTGGGTCTTGACTAGAGATCACTCATGATTGGTGGGCAAGGACCAATCAAGACGTATCATCTGAGAGGATAGGGATGTTGATGTCTATAAAGGTTGATCATACGGCGGCAACCGAGGTGATTGTAATGGAACGAGAAGGAAGATAACTACAACCAGTGGCACTGTATAAGAGAACTACAACTGACGCACTGTACGGGAAGGAAGTGGTGCTGATACACGGTACTGGTGTGACACGGCTGCAATGGACTGGACTTCAAACGTTCGTGGAGCGTAGTCTTGTTATGTTCGTGGAAAGTGGCTGATTGTGGAGAGTGCTTGCGCATTAAGTATTGTAGTACTTGTGGCGGCCTAGCATTATATGTTGGTGAAAGCTATCTCAGACTTTCCATAATTTATGTTGAGGATCGACAGACGTGTGTATATATCTTTACAACAAGTGTTAAAATATGTGAACACAGTAGTACGAGGTACAGTATCTGTGTGATGAGATAACTGCCGATTTTGAGAATCGGTAAGTCGAATTGATATAGAGACAGTGAAGGGTATTTATCTTCATACATGTACATTGTTCATCGGACTATCTACAAATGGTAGCTTAGTTCTCGCTTTCGTTTTCCCACTGTTTTCATTATTGTTGTTGTTGTAAATATGGAGTCTTCCACCAATATTTTATGTGTGTATTATATGTATAATTTTGTGTGTTGATGAGGTGCTCATGCACGGATTTTGTTAAGAATATAGTTAGCTATTTTAGAATCAGTGGAGTTATTGATGAACCTAGGTGGAGTTCCTACCTATTTAGTCGTTTTCAGGAGGTTAGGTAAGGCCTGCAGCAGATGTACCAGTACGCAGCATTATGTACACGCCCTGGGATATAAAGTTTATCATGCTCTATCAAAATTCGAGGGATCCATTCTGGTGAACTCTGGCGCCCATACTACGGACATTTCGGTTCATTATGTTTATTAATTTTATTAAGTTTTTGAGTAATTTTATTTATATATTCTTATTCATGATTTCATTTATTAGTAATCATCAAAAGGTTACAATTTCTATTTAATCGCTGTTTATCTGTACATTTTAATTCAACCCTGCCCCTGGGGGTGTTAGCGTTATCATACCCTCATAGTAATGTGATATGTACCATGACTGGTTGAGAGGTATGCTAGAAAATACACACATACCTTCCTAAAGTCGGTCACTTTCGATATTCTTTCCTTCATTTGTTCTCAATTCCCCTGCCGATTGGGACTGGACTTTGTCTTAAGCGAAATCCAGAGTGTCGCAGTTCATCTCAGCGACCGAGAAAACTATGGATTCTATACAAAAATCGGTCATTTTAGATTATTTTTACATTTCACCCCTA
The DNA here is from genome assembly GCF_040414725.1 of Anabrus simplex. NCBI lineage: Eukaryota > Metazoa > Arthropoda > Insecta > Orthoptera > Tettigoniidae > Anabrus > Anabrus simplex. Next base: position 148,110,550 of record NC_090265.1, on the reverse strand, counting down.
CTCTTGGGGGCTAGCCTACTCTAGGGGGCTAGGTGTACTTTACCTCCAAGGTATTTCGGTTGAGAGCTATGCTGGAACTTATACACATACGTCCATCAACTCGGTCATTTTGGAAATTCTGTTTTTAAAATATTCTCACAAACACCCCCCACCCACCCTATGAGATAGGGTGCTGGACTTGGACTTCTAAAATATCAGGAGTGTCAATATTCATGTTAGTGATCACGAAAATAATGGATTAGACATTATTTTCGATTAATTTGTACACCTCACCCCCTCCCTTTAACTCTCGGGGTGCTAGGGCTGTCATATCTCCACGCAGTTCGTCTCCTGATTGTAAGTCATACGTACAACACGTTTGCTCGAATTCAACACTAATAGCACCCACTTTTAATTATAATTACCTTTCTTCCCCTTCGCTAGGGCTTCTAGATGTGTCTTGCCCGCACAGTAATTTTTCCAGATAGTAGGTAATATTTGTAGCAAGTTTAGCTGGAACATACGCACAAACGTCCATAATCTCTTTCATTTTGACATATTCTTTTCTTTACCCCTCTCACCTCCCTACCGATTGAAATCAACTTGGATTTAAACGACATCCGGAATGTCACTTCATTTAAGCGACCCCGAAAGCTATGGATTTGACACAATTTTAGGTTAATTCTATATATTATCCCCCCTCCTCCCAGCCCTACCCCTAAGGGTGCTGGGGTTGTCATACCACAAAGCAGTTTGTCTCCTGACAGTAAGTCATAAGTGTACCAAGTTTAGTTTAAATCGCTCCAGTAGTCCCGAAAAGTATTGATTCGGCCCTATTACTGGTTGTGTTTAGTTATATATAGACTACATATATTTCACACCCTCGCCGAGTGATTCTAAGGGTGTCTTACCCCAAACAGTACTCCGGATAGTGTCACACTTGTATAAATTTTGGTTGATAGCTACGCTGGCACTTACGTACATCCCTAATATCCGTTATTTTGGACAATTTGTTTTTACTCTTTCTCAACCCCATTGCAAAGGGGGGTGAAATTGGTCTTTAAAAGCTTTGGGGTATCACTATTCATCTCACCGATACCGAAAACTAAGGGTTCGACACAACTTTCGATTTTTAATCCCCCCTCCCCTCTAGGTCTGCTAGTGATTTCTTGCCCTCACGCATTTAGTATCCTGATAGTAAGTCATAAGTGTTTCAAGTTTGTTTCAAATCGCTCCAGTGGACCTGAAAACTATGGATTTGGCACTATTATTGGCGGTTTCCTTTATATTTTTATTTCTCCCTTTCTTCTGTGTTTTCTGGAGGTGTCTATCCCCCACAGCATTTTTCACTGGTAGTAATATTTGCACCTAATTTAGTTGACAGCTTTGCTGCAAAATACACACATACATCCATAATCTCGGTCATTTTGGTCATATTATTTTTTCACCCTTTCTTACCCCCTATGCCAAAGGTGGTTGAACTTGGACTTATAAAAAATACGGATTATCACTATTCATCCCAGCGGCTTCGAAAACTATTGATTCGAACATATTTCTGATTTTTATATTTCACCACTCCATTGGGATTTGAGGAGTATCTTGCCCCATCCGCATTTTTCACAGATAGTAAGTAACATTTGTACCAAGTTTGGTTGACAGCTGCGCTGGAAAATACACACATAGATCCAAAATGTCGGTCATTTCGGTCATTTAATTTTTCACCCTTTCTAATCCCTACCCAAAATGGGGCTTAACATGGACTTCAAAAATTCCGGAGTGTCACTGTTCATCTCAGTGGCCTCGGAAACTACGAATTCGACACTATTTTCGATTAATTTTACATCTCACGCCCCCCTCGCGCGCCACCCAAAAGGGTGCTGATCTTAGACTTTAAAAATCCGGAGTGTCACTATTCATCTCAGCGACCTGAAAACTATGGATTGGACATTATTTTCGATTTTCTAATATTTCACTCCCCGTCGTTCCCCACCACAATGGGGGCCGAACTTGTACTTTAAAAATATCCGAAGTGTCCCAATTCATCTCACCGAGCCCGTAAAATGCTAATTAGACACTATTTTCGATTATTTGTGTATATCACCCCCACGCCCCCTACCCCATAAGGGGTGTACTTGGTCTTATAAAATATCCAGAGTGTCAGTGTTCATCTCAGCAATCCTGAAAACTGTTGGTTCGATACTAATTATTAAGATAAGTGTAGGCTAAGTGATAACACCCCCTAAATAATTATGTAATGATGGTTAGGATTTCACCACAGTGTCTGCAGACATAAAATTTTAAGCTACTCATTTCTTATGAATGAAATACAAGTCACTCATGATTAAATTGCAAGTGTGTCTGGTTATACTCAAGGTTATTTTATTATTCTGAACTGTTAAGCGTTTCTACTGCACCCTGGTGGGGGGTTTTAGAGGCGTCATTCAAATGTAATTAATTATTGAGGAATATATATTTCATATTCATTAGCAATAATATCTTACTTTATATATTGTAAGTATGGGCCAGTTCAAATGGTATTGTGAAACCTACCACAGACTAATGTCTCCTCTAAGATTAGGAAATACAATGACCAGCAGAATTAGTTTTCTCAGAAATTGTGACGTGTTGGCAAAGAGAAAGGCAAAGTTATTTCCGAGTCAGTGGAAAAGTTCCATAGCCACGGGCGATGTTATTGTTGGAACAACGAACAGGCCGAGAGCAGAATTCCTAGAAATGACGTCAGGGGAACATCAGTGTACCAGCCGAGAGCTGGGCGCACAGTTGGTACTTAAAGAAAAAAATGAAACTTCTCAGTTGCGCGTAAGCTTGGACCAATATTAAGATTCGCCGTAGAAATGCAGTCACGACTACTTCGTATTGTAAGAAGCACTATCAAAGGTAACTCCATGGATTAAATTTACATAAGGAAATGGATTATAGATTCGAGATAAGGTGAAATTTAGAAGCCTAACCATATAATAAAAATTATTAATTGAGGGAGATTGACTGGCGTAATTCTGAGAACTCATGGACGCTATTCGTTGATTGGCTGCAGGCAAGAGACGTTACAATCGGCGCGAAATTTCCCGCCCAGGATAGGGGAGCTAAATTCACAATTATATTAATTACCTGTGAACGATATTAGTTGAGAATTGGCATAGAGGCTAATATTATTATTACATCAGTGGATCGCAAGTTTAAGCCACTGGCTGGTCCTCAAATAGTCGTATGAAGATATTGGAACGGCTCACTCTAAGGTGACCTTTCGTGAACTCGGAGAAGGGGTGAGATTAATATAAATACATGGTCGTGGCGATGGAAGTTACTTACTCGTGGAGAATTGTCGAAGCTGTTACTACGCAAGTACGTGTGCGTACTTACTCGTGGAGAAATGTTCAAACTGTTACTACGCAAGCACGTGTGTGCACTTACTCGTGGAGAGTTGTTCAAGCTGTTACTAGGCCAGTGTGTGTATTCACTCGTAAAATATTGTGTGAGGTGTTATTATGTTAGGTAGCACAGTGATCCAGGATGTGAATTAGTACCTGTTACAGACTTGAACAGTCTACTATCAGGAGTTCGAATATTTATGTAACTCATTAAATCGAAACCTACGGGTAGGAGTGAGAGATTCTATCTCGAGAATAGTATATGCTACGTGAGAACGGTCGCGGGTGCTCGACGTAATTACACCAGTGAACAGTCGATTACGAACTGATACCTGGTCAGCCACGCGAAAGTGAGACGGGAGAAACGCGAACATACACGGAAGTGCCGGGTCGGAATTTCGAATGCGCGACGGGCCGTTGAAGGTGATGTCCCTTAGTGCCCGGGGAAGGAATGAAGAATGTACATTTACATTAAGTGGGCTAGATAAAAAGCCGTTAGTGTAAAATTTCAGTGTTAAATTTAGAGTGGAAAATATTCCGAGTGTAAAAGGTTATTTGTTTCTCTAAGATTTAAAAATGTGTAATATTGAAAAGTGTCAAGGATTACCTCTTCAAGTTGGCATGAATACCAGTAGGATGCAATGCTAAAACTGGATGGGGCCGATGCTCCTCGTACAGTTTAGCAAACTACAAGGCTGAGATGAGTACCCCATTAATATAAATTTGTAGATTGCTAACGTTAGCGGGAGGAAATCATGTTCTTTCATTATGGTAACTTGATTGTGAAACGAGCCGCTTCTCGGCTCGTGTAAATTCAGAGATAGGTAGACAACGAGACAAATTAATATGTACATAATTAGATCAAGCACTCATCATAATTTTGATTATTAAATAGAGTAGATTAGGGCTGATTTTGTTTGTTGAAGTGCTTGATGTGCTCGTAATTATATGCGAGCACGTTTCACTTAAAAGTAAGATTAATATTCATTTTAGAAGTGCTCAAATGTGTTTCCAGTTATCGGAAACTTTATAGATATTAAGGCATGTTGTAAGATTATCCAGAATTAGAGGGTTGCCAGTGAATTGAATTGTTGTGGGACGGAATGAAGTCCATTGGATTGTCTGTAAATATCAAGGATTATTTGTGCCGCACAGTTTCGCCAGTGGACAGAAATATAGTAATCAGTAGAAGTATCGGAATGATAAATGAACGTGGGTAATATGTAAATGAGTGTTTAATAATAATGCTTTGTGAATAATGGCACGGGCCTAGTTTGATAGAATGATTGCAAGTTAAAGTAATTTAAATGTGAAGATACCATGTGACGTGGATGACTTTAATTCGAGCAGAAAATTTTCATTTTAACAGTAATTGTTGATTTAACGTTTTTGGACTCCATAATAATCATACAAATTTATTTAGAAGCGATGGGGGCACTTGTATATGATGTTCACGCCATGTTGAATGCCCAGAGTGGTTTGAGCCCATTTTTGATGTTGCAATTCTTGCGTGACAAAAATCCGGCATGAGATGAAATTGAGTCGTACTGATGTTGATGAAGAAAAAGATGAATACTGAAGCCTACCTCGATATAAAATGCCGATTCCGGTGTTATGAGTGGCAGAAAGTCCACGCACCGAGTATCAAATAGTGAATTAAATGGTTTGAAGAGTTCCAGTGGAATAAATGGACTTCAAATGAAAAAGAAGGAATAATTGAGCACTTGCAGGGTTTGGATGTGCTTGCCCAGCTGCGAGGTGCCATGGGATTTGAGATTTGTCTTCGGAGGACATGGTGTTCCCATAAATTAACGGCAGGACGAAAATAAGGTTGCGGGTTTGAATACCGTTATTGCGTCCCGACCGATATTAAATTGAATCTTGGTGGTTCATATTGGGATTTAACATATGTGACTAAATTCTAAAGACTGGAAATTAAAATATAATATTACAAATTAATAATAATAATAATAATAATCCAAGTAATTCATGTCTTAATTGATTGATTAGTGCCAAAATGGACCGGAATTGTAAAGGGTTATGCATTAAACATAATAATAGTTGACTGCAGTGTAACAAGTGAAAATAATTTATCATAATAATAATAACAATATTTTTTTATAATTTCGGATGATAATGTTGACTGATACTAGGGAAGTCAGCTGGCGAAATAACGAAAGAATGTCAAGTTGTTATAAAAAATAAGTTAAATTTGTTATTTGTAATGTGATGGCAAATCCCTACGTCTGGACCATTAGGTTAGAGTCCCTTTATCGTTTTCTCAGTTAACGATAGCATATCTAGGTTAGGAACCCGGGGATAGTTTTCTATTATCCTGGGTTGGTCTCATCTCAATAAAGGTGGAGGCGATGACATGAGTCATGTGATGGCGCCCACCTAGCTAACAGGTAATTGGCCCATCACCATAAATGGTCATTGTGTTCACGAGGGTCGAATTGCAACACTCAGAAATCAACGGTTCCACCACCCAAGTGGATGGATGGATGGATGGATGGATGGATGGATGGATGGATGGATGGATGGATGGATGGATGGATGGATGGATGGATGTGAAATTTTTCAGGAATTATATGCCAAATTACCGCAAAATAAGGGTCAACGAATTTTGTTGTGTGTTACATTTTTAACTTAAATAAAACACTCCTTTAGCATTTGCAAGGAAACAGTTCCAGGTTCTTGTTCTTGTAGGATAGTAAATCCTTGGTGACCGTTTAAATATTCGTCCCCACTCCTAGGACGGAGCCTTCCAATTTTTCCCTTGGATCTGATTTAATATAATTTTGTGTGTTAATTTATGATGAGCCTTAAAAGTTAATGATTAGAAAGTCCCGTTCAACCCTTTAGTACTGATTAGATGGCGCCCATACATTTAACTGGAGACCTTATATCTTCATAAAAAAATATTTTTTATTAGTTGGAATAGATTCGGACCGTAACGCCCCCTGAGTTGAATGCTGGTTTGGACTCAGGCTTTGAGCGGGTACACTACATTGGATCAGACGTGTTGATAGACTCGTGAACATCTGTTGACATAATGTAAATTTACTTCTTTTTTTTTTTGGTCAAATTCATTGAGTTCGATCATTTTGTGGATTCACGTCTGTTTATTTGAATTATCTTAGTAACTAATTTAACTTATTGTCGCCCACTAGTTAACTTCATCCGATATCAATGCCGTTCTGTCGAGGTGTGTGTTCCCCAAAATGTGTATTAGCGGTAAAATGTTGGATTTTGCTTAGAGAGTTAGGACCGGAGTGACTGGCTAGTTGCGGCATCACCAGATTTTGGTGGCGATATGGGGACATTTTCTCTTTCCCATTCGCCTCATTACCTTATCGTTTGTGACCTTGTCTGTCCTACTCAACCGCAGTATCCTTCTGTGCATCCATAACTCAAATACCTCACTCTGTCCATTTCTCTTTTTTTATGGTCCAGGTCTCAACTACATAGAGCTAAGTGAAGATGAAATAACATTACAGAAGTCTAATTTTTAGATGTAAATTAAGGTCTCAGCTATAGAACACTATTTCATTCAATGGATTTATGGCTTGGCCAATCCTGGACTTTATTTCCTCAGTGCAGTCAAAATTGTTGTTCACATTTTTTCATACTTACCAGCAGGTAAAAGTGGATATGCTGCGTCAAGTTGCAGGCTCCTCAGTGTCTGATAGTCAAAAATTAATACAAAACAGGCGATCTTGTAGCTAGCTTGTACCTCCATGGAATCATAGGCACGGGATCTCCAGTTGTGCGTGGAATCCGAAAGACAATTGTATGGATTCTGGTTTCGAAGTTTTATCTCAGATTTAACGCACAGCAGTCAAAGATCAGTTCAATGTTTGTTTGTTTGTTTGTCTGCTTGTTTTTTGTTAAAACATCACAGGACAATGATCTGCCAGAATTTGCGAAACACAATATTTCATTTCAGGTTTAGCCAGTGGTATTCTAGGCTATATACACTGATCAGTCAGAACATTACAACCACTTACCTACTATCGATATATACCCATCCAGGCGATAGCAGCGTAACGTGACGAGGTATAACTGCTAATCAGACACACGCACGATGCATGGAGTATCACTGAGCATGCTGTCCGTGTGTAGAACGGAGAAGGCGCGCGATCCATCTGAGTTTGACCGAGGGCAGATCGTGATGGCCCGGAGACTCGGCACGAGCATTTCGGAAATTGCACGACTTTTCGGGTGTTCGAAGCTTGGTATGGTGAGTGTCTTCAACAAGTGGCTAAATCAAGGTGAAACCACGTCCAAACGTCGAGGGTTAGGGCGGTCACACCTCATTACGGATGTCGGACATCGTAGGTTGGGCAGACTGGTTAAACAACACAGGTGGCATGCATACATACATACATACATACATACATACATACATACATACATACATACATACATACATACATACATACATACATACATACATACATACATACATACATCCTTATGGATAGTTAGGCTTTCAGCGTTCAGTCTGCAAGCCCCTGTGAATTTACTAGACGTCGCCACAGTCCGCTATTTGGAACAACTGTAGTGCTGTGGCCTCATTTATTTCTATACACTCAATCAATCACTACTGATCTGCATTTAGGGCAGTCGCCCAGGTAGCAGATTCCCTCTCTGTTGTTTTCCTAGCGTTTTCTTAAATGATTGCAAAGAAATTGGAAATTTATTGAACATCACCCTTGGTAAGTTATTCCAATCCCTAACTCCCCTTCTTATAAACGAATATTTGCCCCAATTTGTCTTCTTGAATTCCAACTTTATCTTCATATTGTGATCTTTCCTACTTTTAAAGACACCATCCAAACTTAATTCGTCTACTGATGTCCTCCCACACCATCTCTCCACTGACAGCTCGGAACATACCACTTAGTCGAGCAGCTCGTCTCCTTTCTACCAAATCTTCCCAGCCCAAACTTTGCAACATTTTTGTAAGGCTACTCTTTTGTCGGAAATCGCTTAGAACAAATCGAGCTGCTTTTCGTTGGATTTTTTCTAGTTCCTGAATCAAGAAATCCTGGTAAGGGTCCCATACACTGGAACCATACTCAAGTTGAGGTCTCACCAGAGACAAATATGCTCTCTCCGTTACATCTTTACTACAACCCCTAAATACTCTCATAACCATGTGCAGAGATCTGTACCCTTTATTTACAATCATATTTATGTGATTACCCCAATGAAGATCTTTCCATATACTTATACCTAGGTATTTACAATGATCCTCAAAGGGAACTTTCACCCCATCAACGCAGTAATTAAAACTGAGAGGACTTTTCCTATTTGTGAAACTCACAACCTGACTTTTATCCCCATTTATCATCATACCATTGCCTACTGTCCATCTCACAACATTATCGAGGTCATTTTGAAGTTGCTCACAATCTTGTAACTTATTTATTACTCTGTATAGAATAACATCACCTGCGAAAAGCCTTTGATTCCACATCTTTACACATATCATTGATATATAGATATATAAGAAAACATAAAGGTCCAGTAATACTGCCTTGAGGAATTACCCTCTTCAATATTTACAGGGACAGATAAAGCTTCACCTACTCTAATTTTCTGAGTTCTATTTTCTAGAAACAGAGCCACCCGTTCAGCCACTCTTTTGTCAAGTCCAATTGCACTCATTTTGGCCAGTAGTTTCCCATGATCTACCTTATCAAATGGCTTAGATAAGTCAATCGCAATACAGTCCAACTGACCTCCTGAATCCAGGATATCTGCTGTATCTTGCTGGAATCCTACAAGTTGAGCTTCAGTGGAATAACCTTCCTAAAACGGAATTGCCTTCTATCGAACCAGTTATTAATTTCACAAACATGTCTAATATAATCAGAAAGAATGTCTTCCTAAAGCTTACATACAATGCATGTCAAACTGACTGGCCTGTAATTTTCAGCTTTATGCCTATCACCCTTTCCTTTATATATAAGGGCTACTATAGCAACTCTCCATTCATTTGGTAAAGTTCCTTCATGCAAACAAAAATCAAACAAGTACTTCAGATATGGTACTATATCCCAACCCATTGTCTTTAGTATATCCCCCGAAACCTTACCAATTCCTGCAGCTTTTCTAGTTTTCAACTTTTGTATCTTACTGTAAATGTCATTGCTGTCATAGGTAAATTTTAATACTTCTTTAGTATTAGTCGCCTCCTCTATCTGGACATTATCCTTGTAACCAAAAATCTCTTCATACTGCTGACTGAATACTTCTGCCTTTTGAAGATCCTCGCATACACACTTCCCTTGTTCATTCATTATTCCTGGAATGCCCTTCCTGGAACCTGTTTCTGCCTTAAAGTACCTATACATACTCTTCCACTTTTCACTAAAATTAGTGTGGCCACCAATCATGCTTGCCATCATGTTATCCTTAGCTGACTTCTTTGCTAGATTCAATTTCCTAGTAAGTTCCTTCAATTTCTCCCTACTTCCACAGCCATTTCTAACTCTATTTCTTTTCAACCTGCACGTCCTTCTTAGTCTCTTTACTTCCCTGTTATAATATTGTGGATCTTTACCATTCCTTACCACCTTTAAAGGTACAAACCTATTTTCACATTCCTCAATAATTGCTTTAAACCCATCCCAGAGTCTGTTTACATTTTTATTTACCATTTTCCACCGATCATACTTGCTTATTAAAAACTGCCGCATGCCTGTTTTATCAGCCATATGGTACTGCCTAACAGTCCTAATTTTAATCTCTTCCTTTCTTTCACATTTATTTTTAATTACCACCAAAAGCAGCTTCGTGATCATTAATACCATCTATTACTTCGGTTTCTCTATAGAGCTCGTCTGGTTTTACCAGTACCACATCCAGAATATTCTTCCCTCTAGTTGGTTCCATCACTTTCTGAATCAGGTGCCCTTCCCATCTTAACTTATTTGCCATTTGTTGGTCATGCTTCCCGTCGTTCGCATTACCTTCCCAATTGACATTTGGTAAATTGAGATCACCCGCTACGATCACGTTCCTTTCCTTATCGTTTCCCACATAGCTGATTATCTTATCAAATAATTCTGAATCAGCATCTGCGCTACCCTTTCCTGGTCTGTACACTCCAAAGACATCTAGTTGCCTATTATCTTTAGAAATGAACCTTACCCCTAGAATTTCGTGCTTGTCATCTTTAACATTTTCGTAGCTTACAAATTCTTCTTTCACGAGAATGAATACTCCCCCTCCTACCTTTCATATCCTATCTCTACGATATATCCTCCAGTTTCGTGAGTAAATTTCTGCATCCATTATATCATTTCTCAGCCATGATTCAACTCCTATTACAATATCTGGTAAGTATATATCTATTAAATTAATTCTATTCCTTTCTTTACAATACTTCTACAGTTGAGCGCTAACAGTTTTAAGTCATCCCTACTTGATTTCCAGTTCCCTGTTCCCTTAACACCGCTGCCCAGCGCAGACTGTTCCCCTGAATGTACCTTCCTATAATCCTTCTAAACAAATTTCCTAACTTATATGTACCACTGCGGTTTAAGTGAAGGCCATCTGAGCGCAGATCCCTATCTCGTACCCACCCATTAGGACCTAGAAATTTCACTCCCAGTTTCCCACATACCCATTCCATAGTCTCGTTTAAATCCCCAATCACCTTCCAGTCAGTATCCACCCTACACAGTATTCCACTGATAACAATCTCCGCTTCCTTAAACTTTATCCGTGCTGCAGTTACCAGATCCCACACATCCCCAACTATGTTGGTACTTATACCTGCTTGTCTTACGTTGTTAGCACCAACGTGAAACACTACCACTTTCTCCTTTCCCTCCTCCTTCTCTTCTAATTTCTTCGACATCTGTCTCAACCTAATTCCTAGATAACACTCTACCCTGGTACCCTTTCCTCCACACACTTTCCCGACATGTCTAACGATGGAATCCCCCATGACCAGACCCTCAACCCTACCCACCTCATTTGATCCCCTCCCCACTTGATCAGTCCTATCTTTCCTGACAGCTGCAGAAGCTACTTCCTCCTCCCTTTTCTCCATCCCATGACCCTGTTCCACCTGTCTTTTCCTATCCACTACTCCATATTTCCCTTTCCTACCTCTTCCCTTTCTCCTACTTCCAAACTTCTCGGCAACAATTCCCTGTTCCTCATCTTTCCTCGGTTGTTCTACCTGCAGTGACTCGTACCGATTTCTCACCGACACCTGTCCTGAATTTTGATCCTGAATGGAGCCCTTAGCCTGCAATCTCCTTCCCCTTAAAACATTAGACCACCTGTCTACCACAATTCCCGCATTTCCTTCCAATCCCTCTATTTCACCTGCTGTATCCTGTACATTGTTTGGAGGTCTACTTTCCTTCCTGTCCTCTGAGAGTGTCCTAATTATCTCCCTCAAGCTCTCCAACTCCTTAATGCCTGACCACACCCACAGTTCCTACACTCGCACTGCTTACTCATTTTTTACTAAATAATGAAAGGAAAGGAAAACTAAGATAACTTATTCTGTGCAAAATAAAAATGAAAGGAAATAAATATTGTCTAGGATAGTTCACAAAGAACACACGACAGTAAGTTATTTAATATAGGCTACTACTACACTACAATACTACTTAATTGTACTAGTTTTATTCCTACAACACACTAACACGATGAAAATTGCTGTTAATTACTGGAAACAGAGAATAATACACAGGAATTACACAATTCTTAACTGCAGTTAAGTCTACCCTAATTACAACAACAGAATTGTAGTAAGAGAGTTACTACAGATACCACAGAAACGGTACTATACTATACAAATATTTCACACTAATAGAATAAACACACTACAAGATGCTATAATACACTACGATAATTTTAAACTACGTTCAGACTAAGTACAGATACTACAATACACTACAATAATTTTAAACTACGTTCAGATGTATTCTAATTACAACAGGTCATTACCAAGGAAAAACAGAACATTACAATTTAAGTTCGAAATTCGTAAAACTACACAAAATTATTGAATAGGCACTCTAATTTCTAATAAGTTTCTATACTACACTTCAATAATGTTTAAACTACGTACGGACGTATCCTAGCTTCTTACTAAGCACAAATAGAAAAGAAAATTCCAATTAGGCCTAAATGTAGATATTCCCCAGAACTACCGGTAGGTACGGTACTCAAAGATTACCAACAAAGTTAAACACGTATACAGATTAATATTAGTACTACTTTGTCCTACTATGCTGTAACAGAAATGAAACCTGCCGTTTGCACAAAAATACACACGAATTTAACAGATAAGATACTATCTATTATACTGTATCTACACTACAATTCTCAACTGAAATGCGGTTATGTGATCTTTACAGATGGTGGATTACTAATATTTTCCCTACTCCGCGGGACTGAGAATAAAAGTGTCCTTAAATGTTGAAAAATATGAGGTTGTTTACAATAATTTCTCAAAAGTATTTCTGTCTAAACTACGCCAGGGACTTGAATTGCAGTTATTGGAATGTAGGAACTTGATTATTAGTTTACCGCTCATAAATACTGAAATGTCGAGGGTGTGAAATATAAATTACGGATACTTTAACTGCCTATTCAGAACTACTAATGATGGGAATACAAGAATCAGCTGATTTTTATTTATATTTCCTTGATACACTACTCCCTTTGTTCACAGACTGTAGCCAACAATGCCAATATTTGAATAAGAAGAGCGACAATAATCAATAACAATTACGACTGTTAACTATTTCGCCAGTGAAACACTGTCTATTCTGTTGTAATCCTTTCTTTAAACAAAATTTACACCAGTATCGCGCTATTAAAAGAAGTTATTACCTTCGTGAGGTGGGACCGTTGAACTGCTATTTGAAATACCCTGTCAAATGCCTGCACTAATAGATATAACCGCTGCCGAAATTACGACTCTCTTTAATATCCCGTCTTTGTAAGTACCGTATTTTTATCAACAAACCTACTGATATTTTAATAATACTATTAAAAAGAAAGATATATTTCTTCTTTCACACAGACCTAAATTACCGCTTGTAATCTAGCGAACGCCTATGGAGCTCCTCAGTGTGAAAACTATTAACAAATGCCACTAATCGCAGATTACTACAAATAAACACTAAACACAATTATTTGTGGAGCTAAATGTATCACACGCACACAAAATTTGGTTAATTTCTACAATTATTAACTACTTTATCACTGAGATAACACAGAGCTCTTGGAACAGTCAACCACTCGCTAGCGCATCCAACAATGGATGCATCCCTTTCGGCGGTGTCCAATGGTGCTCGCCGTAAGAAGTCTGCAATAAGAGATATTCTATTTCATTAGATATTCGCCTGAATATGACAAAACCAGCAGCTCTCAGTGCCATCCTAATTTTCAGCATTCTCTATTTCTGAATCCAGCTTCATCCAGGGAGTTAAAGCACAAAATAACATAGACCTAACCTAAATCTCAAGAATGGTAAATAATCGCAAACTACTGTCCCAAAGAGTCTTATCTTTAAATGTTTAGAAATTGAATCTCACAATCGTCGTCTTGGTCTCCCTCTACTTCTCTTACCATCCATAACGGAGTCCATTATTATCCTAGGTAACCTATCTTCCTCCACTCACATCACATGGCCCCACCACCGAAGCCGGTTTATGCGTACAGCTTCACCCATGGAGTTCATTCGCAACTTAGCCTTTATCTCCTCATTTCGAATTGCCTTCTGCCATTTATCCCACCTGATTTTACCCACAATAATTCTCGCTACTGCCACGTCTCTTACTTCTAACTTATGAATAAGATATCCTGAGTCCACCAAGCTTTCGCTCCCGTTAAACAATTTGCTCTGAAAAATGACGGATGTAAAGATAGTTTCGTCTGGAAGCTGACTTCCTTCTTACTGAATAATGTTGGGCGCAACTGCGAGCTCACTGCATTAGCTGTACTGCACCTTGATTCAAACTCATTTACTATATTACCATCCTGGGAGAACACACATCCTAAATACTTCAAATTACCTACCTGTTTCAGTTTTGTATTACCAATATGACATTGAGTTCTGTTGATTTTTTTATCTGCTGACATCAATTTAGCCATCGAAAGGCTAATTCTCATACCATACTCATGGCACCTATTTTCATGTTCAAAGATATTAGACTGCAGACTTTCGGCACAATCTACCATTTAGACCAAGTCGTCAGCATAGACCAGACTGCTAACTACATTTTCAACTAACTGAATTCCTCCCTGCCACTTTAAACCTTTCATCAGATAGTCCATGTAAACTACGAACAACAAAGGTGAAATATTACAACCTTGTTTAACCCCTGTAATTATCCTGAACCAAGAACTCATTCTACCATCAATTATCACTGTAGCCCAATTGTCAACATAAATGCCTTTGATTGATTTTAATAATCAGTCCTTCCCAGTATATTGAACATATTTTCCCTCGGTAAAATCAGACTTTAATGCTGGACAGAATACGAGTGTGTCTGAACACACAGTGCACCGAACAGTTCTAAGGATAAATCTCCGCAGCCAACGACCCATCTGCCAATGTTAACACCACGACATCGGCAACTATGACTGAAATGGACACATGGCCATCTTCACTAGACGTTGGCGCAGTGGCAGAGCGTTTCATGTTCAGATGAATTTCGATACCTTCTTCATCATGCCGATGGGAGCGTGCGAATCCATCATCTTCCAGGGGAACAGCTCCTTGACACCTGCACTGCGAGACGGAGACAAGCTGGCGGCAGCTCAATTATGCTCTGGGGAACATTAACGTGGGCATCCATGGGTCCAGTGGAACTCGTGTAAGGCACCTTGATGGCCGAGATATATCGTACACTGTTTGCAGACCACGTACACCCCACCACGACGATCATGACTCCTAACGGCAGTGGCTTTTCAACAAGATAATACGCCATGTTACAAGGCCAGAAGTGTGATGGAGTGGTTCGTGGAGTACAGTGGCAAGTAGCAATTGATGTGCTGACTACCCAACTCGCCAGATCTTAACCCGATCGAACACAACTGGGATCTGATTGAACGTGGCGTCAGAGTTCATCGCCCCCTCCCCGAAATTTACGGAAATGAGGTGACTTGCTCGTGCAGATGGAATGCCAGCGCTTTCCAGCAACCTACCAAAGCATCATTGTTTCCACGCCAAGACGCGTAGCCGCTGTTGTCCGTGCCAAAGGTGGACATAGCTGGTATTAGGCAAGTGATCATAATATTCTGGCTGATCAGTGTATTATTTGACTCGCTTTTTCTCGTTAGGGGCTACGCCCCCAAAGCTCCGCCACTCTTCTTTTCGACGGGGCGTAAACTATTGTCACCCCAAAGTTGATTTTGTAACTGTTTCTGAATATTAAGAATTATTTTGCACATTTAATGTAAAGTTACAGTCTTCAAACGTGGCAGCTGTGACGAGGATGAAACGATCTGCATTTGTTTTCCTTTGACGTTTGGTCGTATCTCAATCGGGTACACCATAGATTGAATTAGAATCTTAGATTAAGCTGAAATTTGAGTATAGTGTCCAAACATTCCTTTCCCTTTTACTATGCTTATGTGGTAGATAGAATCATTCAGTTTGGCTTACTTATAGCCAATGGACGTAAGAATACCAATACGCTTTCCAAAGGTAATGATTCTATCTGCCCTTTAAACGTGTCAAACCTTAAAAATATGCAAAAACTGTACAAAATTGACGTACAATCGAAAAATTAAGCTTTATCTAAGGTATAAGGGATCGAGATACGACTAAATTTCATAGGGCCGAAATTGTAGATCTCTTCTTCTTGGGTCCAGAATGTTCTGTCCGTTTTATGTTAAAACTTACCGTTTAGCCACGAAATACCTCGAAACGAAAGTCTGCACAGCCGTTAAAGTTTTCTCAATATTTCGATGTTTTTCGGGAAAAAGAAGTTAAACATTCGAATATTTTGGAATTTCTCCGTCGGTTACAGCGCCAGCCAAACTTCAATTTTCTAGAGCACCTGAAATACTGCGTCCACCATTTTGATTTTGGAGGGGATTAAATATTTAAGATAACATTTTAGAATTTTTCCGTGGGTTGCACGCTAATGGCTATAAGTTTGCCAAATTTCAGGTTTCTAGTTCATGTGGAAGTGGGTAAATTTTAATGTTATTGTGTTATTGATTTTCTTCCCAGTAAATACTTTTAAAGTTTTCGGAAAGTAAACTTTAGTATCACTCAGTTAGACACGCGACTTCATATATACAGATTAGTAGACAAAGGCGTGGTGGGCTGAAACCGGATTTGTTAAACATTTCCCCTAATTCTAGTCGAATTGAAAAGTTGTACGAAAAATGTTGCGCAAATTATAATTTACAATCTTTTATGTTCTCCTTTTACCCCTATCAAGAATAAACACTGGAGTTATTCCTGATTATTACATTCTTCACAGACTTGAAAATATTAATGCTATCTATAAACTATAGCTCTACCTAACATCGTTTTCGATACGTTGTGATGCTGGGCAGAGACTTCCATTATTCCTCCGACGATCACTGTCTTCAGACTTTGGGTGGGATATTATTTCCTTTAAACTTCTTACTCTTCATAAAGGGTTTGAAGTCCTCAAGGCACAGTAAGTTGTGTTTGTTGTGAAAAAGTCGTCGTTGAACTCCCGACGGTCGCTGTTGGTTAGCCGTTATTTAGAATTGAGTTTTTCTTTCTTTTTAAACATTCCTTATTTGATAAAGTATTTGAAATAAAGATAGGGGGTTGTGTAGTTAGTACACAGGTTCCTCCAACGATTGCTGTTTGCGGGGTGTTAGTTAGAATTCGTGTGAAATATTGCTGTATAGTTGAAACTTCCTGAATTGGTAAATTGTTTACAGTAACAGAGAAAACTTGTGCTGGTAGCTCAGCGATTGCTACTTTTCCTCCGATGATCTTTGTTGGCAAGGTGATGTTTAGAATCTGGGTAGCAGATTGCCGTACAGTTGAAACTTCCTGAACTGGTAAATCGTTTACAGTATCGGAGATAGCTTGTGCTGCTAGCGCAACGTTTGCTACTGTTCCTCCGACGGTCTCTGTTGGCAAGCTGTTAATTAGAATTTGGATGGTAGATTGATGTATCGCTGAAATTTCCTGGCTTGGTAAACTGCTTGCAGTAACGGAGATAGCTTGTTCTGGTAGCGGAGCGGTTGCTATTGTTCCTCCGATGGTCTCTGTTGGCAAGGTGTTACTTAGAATTTGGGTGATATATTGCTGTATTGTTGAAATTTCCTGGCTCAGTAAACTGTTTGCAGTAACGGAGATAGCTTGTTCTGGTAGCGCAGCGGTTGCTACTGTTCCTCCGATGGTCTCTGTTGGCAAGGTGTTATTTAGTATTTGGCTGATGGATTGCTCTGTCGTTGAACTCTCCGTACTCGATTCTGAAATACTGGTTGTGGATTGTGCAATGGTTTCTACGACGGTCTTTGCTGCCAAGGTGTCATTTAGTATTTCGGTGGTAGAATGCTGTATCGTTGAGCTCTCCATACTCGATTCTGAAGTACTGGTTGTGGATTGTGCAATGGTTTCTACGACGGTCTTTGCTGCCAAGGTGTCATTTAGTATTTCGGTGGTAGAATGCTGTATCGTTGAGCTCTCCATACTCGATTCTGAAGTACTGGTTGTGGATTGTGCAATGGTTTCTACGACGGTCTTTGCTGCCAATGTGTCATTTAGTATTTCGGTGGTAGAATGCTGTATCGTTGAACTCCCCGTACTCGATTCTGAAGTACTGGTTGTGGATTGTGCAGTTGTTGCAATGGTTTCTACGACGGTCTTTGCTGCCATGGTGTCATTTAGTATTTCGGTGGTAGAATGCTGTATCGTTGAACTCCCCGTACTCGATTCTGAAGTACTGGTTGTGGATTGTGCAGTTGTTGCAATGGTTTCTACGACGGTCTTTGCTGCCATGGTGTCATTTAGTACTTCGGTGGTAGAATGCTGTATTGTTGAACTCTCCGTACTCGATTTTGAAGTACTGGTTGTGGATTGGGTAGTTGTTGCAGTGGTTTCTACGACGGTCACTGCTGCCATGGTGTTATTTGGTATTTGTGTGGTAGATTGCTCTATCGTTGAACTCTCCGTACTCGATTTTGAAGTACTGGTTGTGGATTGTGTAGTTGGTGCAGTGGTTTCTACGACGGTCACTGCTGCCAAGGTGTTATTTGGTATTTGGGTGGTATTTTGTTGTCCAACTAAACTTTGATCAGCTATTAAAGTACTTGAAGTACCGGAGGTTGGTTGTGTAGAGGTTATGTTTGCTCCTGTGGCAATTGCTGTTTGCAAGGTATTATTTAGACTTTGGGTGGAATATTGTTGTATTAGTAAGGTGCCATTTTGAATATTGGTGGAGAGTTGTTGTTCTGGTGAACTTTCATTATTTAGTGGAGTAGTTAAACTGCTGAAGGCAGGTTGTGTTGCTCCAGTAAAGAATGTTGTTCCACCGACGACCACTGTTTGCGAGGTGATATTTGGAACTGGGAGAGTGATTTGTAATGCTTCTGAAACTCCTACGCTTGGAAAACCGTCTCCACTACTGAAGAATGGTGTAATTGGTTGTGTCGCTGAATAGCTCCAATCTCCCTGCTTTCTCACTGAAGTTACGCAATATAACTTTCCATTGATCCAGAAAAATTTATTTGAACCATTTTCAGTACTTGCACACTTATCAGTAGTTGTACACTCCTCAGTAGTTGTACACTCCTCAGTAGTTGTACACTCCTCAGTAGTTGTACACTCACTAGTAGTTGTACACTTCATAGTAGTTGTACACTTCTTAGTAGTTGTGCACTTACTAGTAGTTGTAGTAGTGGTTGGTGTTGTAGTAGTGGTTGGTGTTGTAGTAGTGGTTGTTGTTGTAGTAGTAGTGGTTGGTGTTGTAGTAGTGGTTGGTGTTGTAGTAGTGGTTGTTGTTGTTGTTGTTGTTGTAGTGGTTGGTGTTGTTGTAGTGGTTGGTGTTGTAGTAGTGGTTGTTGTTCTAGTAGTGGTTGTTGTTGTTGTTGTTGTTGTTGTAGTGGTTGTTGTTGTAGTAGTGGTTGTTGTTGTAGTAGTGGTTGTTGTAGTAGTGGTTCGATTTGCAGCCTCAGTTAAATGTTTTGTACTACTTGTAGTTGTTGCTTTCAAGCGACATTTTTTGGTACATACTGGCACTTTCTTAAATATCTGTATCTGTACTTTTTTTATCTTCACACATTTGGTTGAACATTTTCGTTCTGTCACTAATGTTTTCGCAGTACTCTCTTGTTTTAACTTCGTAGATTTTACCTTTATAGATTTGCCAGTAGATGTACGTTTTGCCAGTGCAACCTCTGTAGCGTTATCGATTTCAGTCTTATACCTTTCAGCCATATCCGTTTTAGATGAATTCACTATCCCTTCGCTCATGGTCATATTCACTATGCTTCCGGTCATGGTCATATTCACTGTTGCCGCGGTTGTACTCACACTGCTTCCTTTCATGATTTTATCCCATACTCTTACTTCTTTACATCCTTTGCTTCCTTTCGTGGTCGTAGGCACTGTTGTTCCTTTGCTTGTCGCTTTCGCTGTGCTTACTCTCTTGCTTTTACCCACAGTGGTTCCTTTCGTCATTATACACGTCGGCCTTCCTGTCGTGGTCGTATCCATGTTACATTCTTTGTTACTTTTCATTTTGAACTCGATACCTCCTTTCAGCATTGGGTAGAAATCTTCAGGCACATCTTCTATTGAGCAAACAAGAAATACGAAGTTAATACAAAGGTATTTAAACATACATATAGGGATCACCAGGTTATATGTTTTCGAATGTTATTCGATCCACAAGACGGAAGTTAGTAATGGACCCAAGGTCACTACTAGAATGTTTATCACCCAAAAACGTTAGAGGTATGCAAAAGAAATTTATTAAAATGTGACAATAAGCTTGAAAAGATTGTTGGTCCCATTTTCGAAACCTTCAAAATCTTGAATATTGGATATTAAATATTGAAAATATTCTTTTAAATCTAAAACATTCAATAATAATAATAAATAAGTAATGATATTCATTTTATTATTGTACTTTTAATTTATCTAATTACTCAATCCAGGGGTAACTCTTCACTCTGCACAGATTGAAATAAATGTTACACATTTATGGGCGATCAGAATGAATTACTATAGCAAATTACATATATTTTAAAGTTTTTCGAATAGGAAAGATCTTATATATTCACGCAAAATTTACTTGTAACGGGAAGAATACCACTCAACATCGCAGAATATTATTGGGCCATATATAATTACGTCAAATGATTACAGTGCAATTGAAGCTCACTACTCTGTCGCTTTATACGCATATGTCTATTTCTATACAACTTACCCTCATTTTCCACACAAGTACTCACATATATACATAAATCAGAGGAAGATAATCGATGCCAAGTACCTGCATACATTATTAAGCAATAAAATAGGTAATATGAATTTACTGTCGTTATTGAAATTTCGCGTACCTAGCTTGCACTCAAGAGAATTTAGGACTGAAATAGCCCTGACGACTGCCAACAACCACTCACCACTCTATACGTTATGTAACAACTGTAATGAAGCTGTTAAGCATAGACAAAAATTCGTCTTCTACATGTCAATATCTAGTTTATAAAACGTTTTGCAGCCACACTGCCACAACACTAAGAATTAATGTCCCACTGAAATCTGTCAATATGTTAGTGTAGGTACTGAATAATGTAGTTATTAAGAAGTTTATTCTTAGTTATTAAAATATAATATTTGTATCAATGTAATTGAATGAACAATTTAGTTATTAAGAATTGTATTCGTAGTTATTAAGATCGAAGACTTGTGCCAATGTAATTTAAGAAGTATTTTAAAGATTTTTAGGTTTACTGTAATTGTGGCTTATTACCCGGTTATAAACCGTAAATTAAACAAATAAATAAATAAATCAATAAATAAATAAATAAATAAATAAATAAATAAATAAATAAATAAATAAATAAATAAATAAATAAATACATACATACATAAATAAATAAATAAATAAATAAATAAATAAATAAATAAATATTTCTATAAATGATAATTCGCTCATTAAATACAACAACGTCATAACTCAAAACTGTCCGTTTTGAATTATGCATACCAGTGTGTGTGTTATCGCATGCACTTTTGACTGGCAGAACGTCATAATATGAAGTTCAGTGACGCGGCCAGGGAGAGCAGTTGTGTCGTTATTTCCCCTTCTTGCTTTGGTCCTTGAGCGCGCAGCGATAACGTACCAATTTGATTTGCGACCTTGGCGGTGTGTGGAAGGCAGGCGCTTGTGATTGTGCAAGAGTGACATATTTGGAGTTGTGACACCCTTGCTGTGAGGAAGGTTAGTATATTACGTTATATAATTTCCCATGCATAACGTTTTATTTAGACTTAATTCAGTATGCACTGCAAATCAACCCAGGCTATGTGTGTATTATAAGGAAATATGACCATCTTGCTCCGAGAAATAGTTATTTTATTTGTACTATTTCACCTTGTGACATTATTGCTACAAATCAAAGACATCATTTCGGGTATAAATAAACGTAATAAATGATATTATGTCGTTCTTGCTACGAAGACTGTCTTTTTTTTTTTAAGAAACGACATCCGATTATTTTCCGTTACTCCGTTATTGTTAGAATAAGTTGTAACCAGTGCTCAGATAGGTCAAGGTTATTCTTTGTAATTTTCACTGTAGTACTTCCTTTTTCCAGCTCTGTAGACCACGACTCCTCGCGGTAAAGTGCTCGTTCAGCTAGCCCTCGCAGATATGGAATGAATTGAAACAAAGGAGGCAATTGCGAAGGGACCGGATGGGACAAAGCAGTGTTTAATGTATAATGAGCCTGTCGTTTCGACGTCCTTAGAGGAACCAGGTATAAACTGATCTTTATAAGCATCATCTTTGTAGTTATAGTGCAGTGTTCATATTTTGAGAGTTATTAATTAGTAAACTTTTAAAGTAATTGGTAGTGCTGTTATTCCTTTCTCTGTTTTGATCCAGGAACTTCGAGTTGCCCGATTCCTGCATCTGAAGCTTCGACAAGGTAGTCAAGTTCTCGTACCAGATCTTCATCTTCCTGTACTTCGTCATCAAATACATCATCAAGTAGCACATCTTCTGAAGGCTGCGATGACGTGTTTAATGACAAAACGAATTCTCCCAAGGGTGATGGTGGACATTATAGCGAGGAGAGTTCTGATACTGCTATTTCTGGTGTGCCTGAAATCCCTGGAAATCCCAGAAGAAGTATCCCCAGTAACAAACACTACGTCCTCTTCCACTGTCATTAACAGTGATTCAATAACCGGCGTGCAGGTAACATCGACCACCACATTAGCGAGTCCTTCAAAGAAAGGTGTGAAACGGCAGGGAAATGTTGCAAAGTGGAAGAGGAACCTTTTGAAGTAAACAATAAATACTGGACAGGCATATGAAACCCGTACACAAAGTAAGAATGTACGATCCCAGATGGTGTAAGGAAAATTGCAAGCTTCAATGCTAATTTAAGTTCAGTACAGTAATAAGCGTCAACTGCACCAACTGGTCATTAGGTGTTGTAGATCTCCTGCGGCAATTCATTGCTAGTTCAACGAAGCCTATTGTTCCTAGGTATCGCTATACTCGTGTTGGAGGCAGCACACCTCCACGGTAAAATAAATATTCAATTTATTTTTGCCTCAATGATGAAGAGGAGCCGGCCCCGTGGTGTAGGCTTAGCGTACCTGCCTCTTACCCGGAGGCCCCGGGTTAGATTCCCGGCCAGGTCAGGGATTTTTACCTGGACCTGAGAGCTGGTTCGAGGTCCACTCAGCCTACGTGATTAGAATTGAGGAGCTCTCTGACGGTGAGATAGCGGCCCCGGTCTAGAAAGCCAAGAATAACGGCCGAGAGGACTCGTCGTGCTGACCACACGACACCTCGAAATCTGCAGGCCTTCAGGCTGAGCAGCGGCCGCTTGGTACGGCAAGGCACTTCAAGGGCTGTAGTGCCATGGGGTTTGTTTTGGTTCAATGATGAAGAAGTTCGTGTTTGTAAATTTTTTTAAGAACACCCCAGATATTAATGATCGGTCAATCAGAACAGTTCTGGAGAAAGGTAATAAGGTCGCAGAGACTCTACTTGTGGCAGATAAAAGAGGATAACATGGCAAACAGAAAACACTGGATCCATGTATACATGCTGGTATTCGGCGACATATTGAAGGTATACCTAAAACTGAAAGCCATTACACCCGGGTGAACACTTCAAGGCATTTGTAGGTAGAAGCAGGTCACTTGCTGATATTCACAGAGATTATATTGCCGTCTGCGAAACAAAAAATGTACCTCATGCAAACTACGCAGTGTTTCATCGTGTGTTCACGCAAGATTACAATTTATCTTCTTTTATGCCTAAAAGGATTTATGTGTAACATGCGTTGCCCACGAAAACTCTGATGATCAAGAAAAGGGACATCTGAAAGCGAAATATGATGAACATTCGGTTGAGAAAAAATTGTCCAGAGCAGAAAATAGCAGCAGTGTATGACCTCCAGGCTGTTGTGCGGTTGCCAAAGGGTGATGCTTCCGCATTTCATTATAAAACAAAACTGAATATCTTAAACTTGACTGTATATGACCACAATACAAATTCATGTGGTTTCTATGTGTGGTATTAGTCAAACGGTAATCGGGGAGTGAATGAATTTGGTCCAGGCGTGTTAATGTATTTAAAGCTGAAAGCTAATTCAACTGATGATACTCTGATAACTGTGCCGGCCAGCAAAAGAACATTATGTTGGTTCTGTATGTTTATGCTGTTCGTTCTCTTGGAGTAAATTTCATAACCCACAAATATCTCATAAAAGGACACACTCAGAATGAAGGAAACTCGGCTCATGCTCTGACTGAGAGACAGATTAAACGCCAATTGATAGGTGGACCTATCTATAACACTGGACGGTGTATAGCTGCTATTCGAGCTGCAAGGACACTGGTTGAACATTTTCATGTGCACGAATTGTGCAATGAATATTTCCCTGATGTGAAAATTATTGCTTCTATGGTCGGTCTTCTTAATCTGACCGCAGTGAAACTGACAGATGTGAAAGTTGTCAATGTTATGAGTGATTCTCCATATTCTATATTTGCGAAGAAGTCCTACAGTGAGGACTATCAATAAGTAAGTGTAATTAAGGAAAGGAAGATAATTGCAAACTTTCGCCTAAATGAAGCATTTCTTTGTAAACCAGGTCTTGATCCTAAGAAGAAAGACGACCTTCAAGATTTACAGGGAATGAATTTCATTCCAAAGGCTTTAACACAATTTCATATGTCTATAAATTCTGAGTGATAATACAACATCTTCATTTCACTTCTGATGACCCTCAGTAGATGCCTATTATTTGTTGTACAGCATGATACTATTTCAGTATGTTAAGAGACATGGACGCCAGTGACATAACTGCCGCCAATTTGATTCCAATTTCTGTCAAGAATGTCACATTTTGATTTATGTCGTACTTTAAGCTTAACGTTTGTAGCAAGAGTGACATAAGTGCCCATGGAGTCTACTCTGAGGCTCACATTGTCTTTTTTTGGTAACAATTAAATTAAATTTGATACACTCATAATTATTGCAATCGTTTACTTTGTCACATATTCAAACACGATGTTTGTAAATATATTCGTCTGGAAATGGCAGCCCTTTAAATCTTTAAAGTGCTCCTCCTGAAAACTAACTGTTTTGAGTTATGACGTTGTTGTGTGTAATGAGAGAATTGTAAGAAATTACATACAACAATTAGGGCATGTTGAAAATCCGTCTTTGAGACGACTGAAAGTAGGCTAAAATGGAATAAAAAGATAAAAATGTGACAAAAATATGAAAATTCACGGGGAAATATAACCATGTGCCCGTTCGCACGTCCACGACAGATTACAAAATGGCGCCGACCGAAGGTATGGGCCTTGTAATCTAAAACAAGCAAGGAATAGTCACCTGCTATGATGTCTCAGAGGGCCATATACTTCTCGGAATGGTCATGTATTCGAGTAAAACGGACAGAGGACGGTCTACAGTATTGTTTTCAAAAAAATAGAAAAAACATTATTATTAAATAATCTTCATCTTGAATTTTCACGACATCGAGAGCGGACGCAATTACCGTCATCGAAATATTTCTTTTGGAGAAGCAAAGGATTGCGTATGAGAAAAGAAAGAATACAACGATTTAATAAGAATAAAATATAAGTCTTCGCCAGAATTCAAAGTCAGTCGTGACGAAAATAAACGTATTGAAGTCGTTACGTAAGAAATTGCGGATACGTCGAAGAGTTGTGAAGAAAAATAAAAATAAATTAAATTAAGGATAAACGACGTCAGATAAGAATATTAAAATGGCAGTATATTGCATTATTATCTTCAACATTGAGACTATCAAGAAGATGATCAAGATGATGTGCTAAATTCAAATGATGGACCGACCTGGGAACAATTCATCTTACCATACGACCTGGAAATGACGAGGAAGGCGACGGGTAACCATCCGACCGAGCCATGACGTAAGAAGGCGACGGGTAAGCAGATTGTACTACCAGAACGAAGGAGCGGATGACGTTCCAGATGTCTAACCCATGACCGAACCGGAGACCCATCTACATCCAATGGGAATGGAACAGCTGGACCAGGGACAACCATGAGCGAGCTAAGTCATTCATAACATTTTATTGCATAATTTTTGGTTTGCTTACACATGTACCTTAGGTATGTGCTGATGGCAATTGTAGACCAATAATATAGCAATGCAAGTGATGATTACCAACAAAGTGTAAGATAATTAAGTTCGAAGTTACGATTTAATAATATAGCAATAGTTTATGCTATATCGACCTGAACATTTGAAAGAAGCGTGCGGTTTGTAGAGAAATATGAAACAGCTGATTGAAATGACATACTGGGAGTGTATAGAGATTTCATTGAAGTAATGCATGAAGTTGACGTCACGTATGGTTGTGCGCGGTGTAGAAAGAAACATGGAATTACGCATTTGTTTGGTTCATAGAAAGGGCATTGAACTTCGTATGTAAGTTATGAGAATCTGCGACTTGTAAATTTTATTGAGAATCAGTGTGGTATTTTATCGTAGTCGTCAAGTTGGGAAACGCGATATATTTTTATGGAGGTGACGGTGTTTATAATGGATTGATGTTGTTATGAGAATATGAATATGGTAATTAGATGAAAGTTTCGAGTTATGTATAGTGATTTGAGAAGGTTTTTATGCGATGCAGGATCTTTGTGTACCTGCAATTCAAGTTATACCACACTACAAGTGAATTATATGATTTATTTGCGTAAGAGTGCCCACACCGCGGGAGCTGCATAAGCCAATGTACGAACTGGATTTATTAGTATATATGTATGCTCGTGACGAAATTGTATCTCAGTATAGATGACTTATTATGAACATAGAATAATACAACTTTGAATAGCTGTAATTAACCAGAAGCATTACGACACCGATATATATGAGATTATGTTTTCCAAACCTCACAGCTTAGCGCTTCCGTTTTAATTGCAAGAGAATAAAGTAGCTTGCATTGTGGTTGAAAGTTATTGAAAGATAACTATTAAAAGGGACATTGAACCTATAAGGGCATGTGTGAGACAGCCAAAGATTACGCTGAAGTTAGATAGATAGCTAGATTGGTTAATATTCTCCGTTTTTGAACATACATTTCTTTTACGAACTTCAGTTAGGGAAAGGCTAGAGTAGGAGCCGTATTTAACTGGAACTAGGAAAGAATGCCTTAGTTCGTAAGGAGTTTCGATGCACAACGAGATCGTTGCAACAAAATCATGTCTTCGGATTTTATTAAAACCTAATTTAATATATTCAGTTCTATTTTCGATTTCCTATAATTCACTCAGATCTACTTAAACGTAATTCCAATTAATTCACACTTAATTTATTAATCTATTTGTGATGCATTGCGGCTGGATATCGTATCCAAGTGAGATTGTTTAAATACGACTAAAGTAAGTGAACTTTCGGAACGAGTTAATTGTGTCGATGTTATACTTATAATTCAAATGCGGGATGGACCTCAGATGTGTCCAGTGATCTGTTGTAAATGAGCAAATATTGAACTTCAACTTCACAAAGGAACTGATCATTTTAAATAATTTAAATACTGGATATTATTTCTTTTTATTATACGAGCCAGCGCTGACTCATTTTCATTACGTATTTTCAGTTAATTTGAATAATGCGTTGCATAATATGAAGTTAGTTATTTAATATTTTATTTATAAATATTTTGTTATTTTTCTAATTGCTGGTGTCATGAGTTCTTTAATTACTGTCTAGATTGTAAGTTAACTACTAGTTAAGTAAGGTACCGTACAATTAAATGTTTATTTAACCATGGCCAGTTTCTCTCGAGGTCAAACTCTAATTAGGTTGTCGGCGATGATTATCATTATGTCGTGAGTAACGATAGGTATCACCCGTGAGTTGGAATTCTCTTGGACTCACGTAAAGCGAATTCTACAGTAGGATTACATGTCCTACTTGCCATAAGTAAACCCTGAGGTATCCGCTGAGCGACTCCATTTCGTCAAACTAGGCTGCCCAACGACGAGTTAGAAAATGGAGGTATCGGGCAAAGAATGTTTAACCCGGAGCGGTTGCAACCATAATATGAAAAATTGCTGAATATGGCAATAAAAGTTTAAAGAGCCAAAATATTGCATACAGTTGTATAAAATTGCTTAATTTTAGTCACTGTAGATAAATTCATGCTTAACTTCCATTTCCATGCAAATAACATAAAGGAGTATAATATGACATGTCACGAATATCCGGGTCCTAGATATGACAGAAGGTCAAGCGGACACTCACGGTGTACGATCGCAATTGGTTAATGGAAGCATTGCGTCGTTGTTAACCGTGGATTTTATTCTGAGCTGAAATAAATGTCTAAAAATATCACAAGTGAAGGATTGTAATCTATCGTAGAAAATAAGAGTTTTATCTGTACACTGCTCAGAATTTGAAAAGAAATGTGTTTCTGTGTCGGTCATGTCCTCAGTAGCAAGGAAATGCACTTTTTACTTTTCCGTAATTTCTGTCTGTCTGTATGTATGCATGTATGTGTGTGTGTATGTATGTACATGCATCACGAGAAAACGGCTGAAGAGAATTCAGTGAAAATCGGTATGTAAAGTAGAGGGATGAGCCACTACAATCTAGACTATAAATCATGGTAGTTAATGGGAAGGCCTAAAATTTAATTCTCAAATATTTATATTATTAGTGTTCCTACCGAAAATACTACATAACTAAATTTATACAGAATTAAATTTCCTATCATTTATGTAGTATACATTTTACCGTACCGGCTATGATAACACAGATATTCATAAATTTTTAGTTTTGTTGCTAAGTCCATATCAACGCCAAGCCACGAGAAAAAGGATTAACAGAATTTAATGAAAGTCGGTATATAGAGTCGGGGAATAAGAAACTACAGTCTAAGCTATAAATAATTTTATTCACCTTCAATGAAATTATAGTTCAGGGGAAGGAGTCTAAAATTATTTTTCAAATACCTACGTTATTGGTCTTATCGAAAAGTATTACATAACAAAAGTTATAGAGAATACAATTTCCGATCATGTATCTTTTATTCAGGTTTGCCGTACCGACTATTATAAGAGTGGTATTTCAGAGTCGGAAGGAAACTAAATGTGAATGTCTACAATATCGAGAGCGCACAACATAGATCAACAATAACATTACACTGACCATTGTTTGTTGTGATGTTCTTTGTCTCTTATTGTGCCACTCAACTCCGATAGAGGGGTTACTGCTGCGTACCGAGTATAACTGTCTGACATAATATTGGCGAAAAACAGGTGGGGAGTTAGAAAACTTTCCTCTTTAGCATGCCATTGCTCTGGTTCTGATACTGCTTGTACATAACACATTGGTTGGTCATAGTATTCCAGATATTCGCTCCCTACTCCGACGCGCTGTTTCGAATGAGCAGTGTGCATACTTAAGGCAGAGGTTTCCTTAGTAGTAGTATGAGCGGGTCTAGAATTACAATTTAGGCCTATTCCAAATTATAGCACCACAATTCACCATATAACTCAAGATTCAAGTCTGAAAAGAGAAAATTTCTCAAGAAAATCGTCTTCCTCTTCACTTTTACTAAATTCTACACTCATTTTATTCCAAATTAGCAGTGAAGAGGGGGTTTCTCCTCTGGCTTGGAGAAAAAATTCGCCTCCAAGTCAAACAGATTTTTCCGCCGCCAGTGTAGTGACTTGAGATTTTCTGACCCGTCGGGTTCTCCTAGGAAACAGATTAGTTAAAGGAGTAGTTTTTCCCTAGGAGTCTCCACTATTCGCCCCCCTCCCCCCGCCAACTCCCGCCGAAAATAGACGAAGAGTATACACACATCACGGCTGCCTGCTCTGTCTTGCTCTGGGACATTGGACTGTTAGATCGGCAGCGTGGTACTGTTCGTTAAAAGTGAGAAAATTTGTGTTTTTTCATTTGATCCAGTATTTCATTGTAATGACCTATGTTCATTTTAGTTGGGAAACCCACTAAAACGGTCTTTCTGAGGATGTAAGAAGGCAGGTGGAGAGTGAGTGTCTGCCGTTATAATGGAAACTCCCCAACCTGATTGTGATTGATGGTAGGCAAGTGAGCCTAACCCAGTCTTCATATGAGAAAAGACGTTTGGCGGCTTCCCCTTCGCTGTTCTATGGTAATGTTAAGAGAGCTGTCCAATTTCATACAATCTTACTCACAACGTGTACACTACTTAACCTAGAATTCTGTATACGATGTAAAATTCCGTAGTGAAGCACGGGTAAAATAGCTAGTAATGCATAATTGAGTGAATGCATTGAGCTGGAAATACTCTCTAAAAATGAAGAAACTGTCACATGATTAAAACATTTAAGCTACTTAGGCTTTTTCAGTCGTGAAATTACCAGCGTTTAGCCCAGGTGTAGCAGTGGTCTCATCAGTTGGAATGCTACACCTTTCCAAGGCGCTGGCGGGTAGTGCGCCGTTGAGACACCACTGCAAGCATCTTATGTAAGACAACGCAGTGACAGTGTACAAGGGGAAGCATGTGCCTCCACTTATATAAATGCCTGCCTTTGGCCTTTATTTCACGATTGAAAAGGGCTAAAAAGCTTAAATAATTTAACACTTGCAATCGATATTACATACGTATTACAGTCATTATATTCTGAGACTTGACGCCTGGAGGATAAGCATCCAGACGACTCCGTGTGTTGCACACCATACCGCATTACACGGCGTAAACCTACACAGAACCACATCCACCCTCAAAATAGTCGCCGTTGGCTGTTAACTACTTAAACAGAACTACATTCACCCTCAAAATAGTCGCCGTTGGCCGTTATGCACGTTTGCCAACGTTGGTATAGCTGCTGGAAGCACCGCTGAAAGGAAACACCATGTTTCGTCTCCAGTTATTATCCGGTTGAGAAACGTCGAATCATCGTCAGCACTACTGATGAGGTCACCACAAATCGTCGTGCGATCATCACGTTGGTCTTGCGACAGGATTGGTGGCACACTGTTCTGGGTACACGAGACATGTTGCGGTCATCCGTCAGAATTTTGTGGCAAGTACCGTTCTGCGAGATCGTCTACCGATTGGGAGCGGTTAGCACGTACCAACGTTGCAACTTTTTAGATCTTGCGTTCCGTTCGAACTCTTTGTGGCCGACCAGTACGCACATCATCTTTCCAACTGCCCCGTCCTTGCGCAAAACGACGGTGCCACCTAAACACCAACACTGCGACTCAATGCGTCCTCACCGTAAACCTGCTGCATCATTTCAAACGTTTCGGCAGCGGTTTTTCCAATTTCTGATAGAACTTGATGTTTGCTCGTTGCCCAAACTGTGACATGTCAAGGTCCGACTGGTGCATTCAAATCACCGTCACAACAACGACCGTCCGCTTCCAGTGCATCCACTCAACTTTCTCTTGCTGGGACGATGACTAATTGACATGGTACAATACCACCTATGCGATATAGTGCAGCACAGTGCCATCATGCGGTCAGTCTCAGAATTTAATGACTGTACTACATACAGTAAGAGGCTTGTAGTGGTCTTGCAGCCGCCAGAGTCTTGGAAAGGTGTAGCAATCCAACTAATGAGCCCACTGCTACACTGGGGCGAAACGCTGGTAATTTCACGATTGGAAAGGCCTAAAGAACCTAAATGTTTTATCACTTGAAATCTTTGAAATTAAATTATGGTTTCCTTCTAGGAACCTTATTTTTGGTGTCACATGCTTGTTGTGGTGATTATTTCAAGTGATTGTAATACAAGCATTACAACCATAGGAAGAATATTGCGAGTTATAATGGGCAATCCAATGTAAGAAAACACGAGGTAAACATAGAATTAATGGTAACTAGGGAGA
Organism: Anabrus simplex; assembly: GCF_040414725.1. Lineage (NCBI taxonomy): Eukaryota > Metazoa > Arthropoda > Insecta > Orthoptera > Tettigoniidae > Anabrus > Anabrus simplex. The sequence goes on along the minus strand of NC_090265.1, from coordinate 148,078,610 downwards.
ATGTATATATACCTTTCACTTAGAAATATCTGTTGATGGTAGAAATGCATATTTCAGTGAGTCGTGAAATCTGACCGTGTCTGCTGACATAGCCTAATTTTCTAAAAGTTTCAAAACAACATTTTCCGAATCTCGTGGAAAAGTACAGAGGAAGAGGCCTTGCTTCCGAGACAGTGATCCGTTTGTGTTCAAGTACATGCTACGGGGATGTATTAGATGTTATATGCTAAACAGTGGGAGATAATAAAATTTCCTTAGATGAACTACTCGCCTTGGGAGGCCCGTAGGGAATGTTGTGATCGAAACACTATCTCCATACGGACTGTCGAAGACACTTCTGTTAATTTGTAAGGATTTCATAAGAATGAAAAATTTTAGAATATTACATCTGTCTGAAATATCTCTTGTGCAGGGGGATAGAATTAAGATTGACAACATTCATTCTTAGTAACTTATGGTACGCCGTACACGTTGAAGACTAGCGATGAAAACTGGAAACTACTATATTCAATGTGATACACTTAATATCTTCTGCACATCGTCGCTTCACCGGTAAAACGTTGTATCCCACAATACTCTTCCTATCAATTATTCTCCTTAAGACTGGTCACGCCTCCCAGCCACATATGGATACGCAGTCCATCAGAACAATGTCCGTTGTATTCGTTTTCCTATGTCGACGATTAAACGAAAATGAACCTTACATGCATTGTACATTAGGAGTGCGTAAATACGTAATGCAAACGTACATTCCTACAGTACGGTACTGTAAGGTTCATTTTCCTTTACACATGGGCATAGGAAAATGAACACAACAAAATTTGTTCTGATGGACTGCGTATCCATACGTGGCTGGGGGGCGTGACCAGTCATAAGGAGAATAATTGACAGGAAGAGCTTTGTGGAATACAACGTTTTACCGGTAAAGCGTCGATATGCAATTCATAAATTTGTAGGGAATATTCAAGAGGAACAGTATTTCAGAAGAAAGTTTCAGATCGGTAAACTCGGTAAGAAAACACGACTGAAAGCGGCGTCTTATTGTGGCACAAATATCCATAAAACTGTGGGTATACTAAATGAACTTAACACTGTGAGTATTTAGACAGGTAAAGAGGAGCTACTTCAAGAGTAGCTTCTCTAACAAGCAGTAAAAATTGGACCATCGGAAGCCCTTTGTTACAAAATAATTTTCGAAACGATTTTCTCGTACAACCGAAGCCTAACCGAGCTGATAGACGTAAACCTGGTTAAGTCATTTTAAAAATTGGAAACAACGATTTAGAACGCTTAGATTGGTCACTTCTTTTTGGCCATTTGAAAGGCAACGATATCAACGACCTGCCATTTCCACAAGAGCTGTAATTCCAGTTCAGAATTAACCTTCCTCTGTGAGCCGCATGCCACTTGGTGCACAAGTGAAATCATCGTTCGTTTCCAAGAGTGCTGCTACGTTTGTCCGCAACAAATCTGTGAGGTATACAATGGAATCAGTTCCTGTGTGTAATTACAGTAGAATAACTGCATATATTCACATAATTATTTTATAAAGCCATATATTAATCTCATTGCATTTCTACTACTTTCCCCACACTTGTAGGATCGCGGGGTGAACTGTGTCGCACATGTGCATTTGACCCTGTTTTATGGCGGGATGTCCTTCCTGACGCTAACCCTATATGGAAGGATGTAATCGCTATTGCATCTTTCTGTGATTGTTGGTAGTGTAGTATGTTGTATGAATATGAAGAGGAACATCTTGGGACAAACACAAACACCCAGTCCCCGTTCCAGAAGAATTATTCAGACACGACTAAAAACCCCTAGCCGGCCGGGAATCGAACCCCAGACCCTCTGAGCCGAAAGTCTCAACGCTGAGCATTCAGCCAAGGAGTCGGACTATATATCTATATAATTATAAACAAATTAAATCACTGATAAAATTGTTTCTCTTTGTAAAAAAATATCTGAAATATCTCACATATGCACTAGATCTTGCCCACAGTTCTACTTTGCTTTATTCTATAGATATACAGGGTGGCCGAGAACAACGTGAGCGTTAGAGCGTTTTGCCATACCGATAGGTAATTTGAAAATAAATGCGTCGATATCTCGCGCCCTTAACATGTTATCAGCTGCTGAAGTTAGCCAATCAGATCGTTTCTCGAGCAATTTCAATTGGATTTACGTGGCGGTGTTGCAAAACCTGCAAATGGCTTGGTCGGGCTTGAGAGCCATGCCGAGAAATGAGTATCAGACACTAATACACCATGGGTTTCAGAGAACGTCACCGTAGCGTGTTTGGTATGGACCGAGCCTTGTTCAAGTCCCTGCCTTAGAGAATGTTGTTTCCCCTATTGGCGCTCTCAAGCTCGTGATAAACCACTTCCAGATTTAGCAACACCGCCTCGCTAAGGCCATCTTAAGTCACCCGCGAAGCGATCTGATTGGCTAACTTCATCATCTGGTAAAACAACAATGGCGTGAGATGGCGACGTAATTTTTTTTCAAATTACTTTTCAGTATGACCAACGCTTTATAGCCGATCACTCTGTATATCTATAACTAATGGAACGATCCCCCTGCTTTATAATATATATTTCAAAAGAAATGTGAAAGGTAGTTTTAGACGGATATTACAAATATGGAGCAGAAATTTCTAAAACATAACAAGTAAGATATACAGATCAGTATCAATTCTAGAAAGATACAGCAACAAGAAATTATGCTACAAAAAAAATTTTATACAGAAAAGTACGGAAAAAGCATGTTCGTACATTCTTGATCTTCGATGTTGATTTTAAGCATGATTTCATTAATACCTGCCTCAAAAATCATTACAACAAACTTCTGCGATAGTTATGTTTTAATGTCAACTAAGTTAATATATGTTGTATTTTTTAAATATAACTCTAATAGATTCTCTCCCTCTCATTCTTTCTTACAGTGCATAGTTGATTGCAAAACACCACCAAAGAGTTGTGGAAAGAGTGCAAGAGACGTAAATTAAAAGACACAGGCTACGTACTCATGATCGGGTTTGACAGAAATTTTAAGGATTTAACCAATTCAACCTACGGGCCTTTACATCGGTCTGCTTTCAGATCAGCTTTAGTGTATGGCAGTGAAAGATGCGAGGGCTCAGGATACTTACAGGTAAGTAAGATATAATAGACATAAAGATAGTGAGAATAATAGCGGTACAATTAGATGGGAACAGTGTAAAAGGTGATATAAAGGGTGTTTGTGAATAAACACAGTGGTGGAAGTTTTAGGTATAAACCGGCTTTTGGCGGTGTTGTTATGCGAGATGAATGGATGATGTGAGGTTACCTAGAAGAATAACGAACTCATCCATCGAGGATCGAGAAGTAATGGAAGATCTAGATATTGATAGGTAGGCTCAGTTTTAATGATTTAGTGACCGAGCGAGTTGGCCGTGTCGTTAGGAGAGGGCGGCTGTGAGCTTGAATTCAGGAGGTAGTGGGTTCGAATCCCACTGTCAGCAGCCCTGAATATGGTTTTCGGTGGTTTCCCATTTTCACACCAGGCAAATGCTGGGGCTGTACCTTAATTAAGGCCACGGACGCTACCTTCCCATTCCTAGGCTTTTCTGTCCCATCGTCGTCATAAGACCTTTCTGTGTCGGTGCGACGTAAAATTAAATTGTAAAAAAAATTTAAAACGGGAAAAACGCATTGGTCAAAAACGGACTTCTTCAAATTGCACTACCACTAAGAACTCAACGAAGACCCAATACAGTGGATTTGTTCAAAACTGGTAAAGAATGCCAGGAACTGAACCCGAGCCTCTCAGACAAATAATACACATGTAAGAGACAAAGATATTAATGTAGAACAGGAATAAGGGTAAAAATGTAAGTTTATTAAGAAGAGAAAGATCAAAAAGTGACGCATAGGTGAAACAAGGAGGCCAAATAATCTAAGAGTTTATATGAATTGCCCGTGGCCCATAATCTAAATACATAGGATTCGCGGTTTATCACACCTTCTCTCTCTCTCCTATCTTAATATAATACGTGATGAAAACTAAGGTTTAATGGCATGACATCTACCTCAATTAAATGAGGAACATAAATCCAGGTGGGTTCAAAGTATTTATTTTATTCATATCAGGTAAAAGGGACCGTAAGTGAAAGGAGAAACAGGACTCTATCATAACATTCTCCGTTCTAGTCGAAATGATAAAACATAATTCCCACAACAATAACACCCGAATAAACAAAAACCAAATCTTCCGAGAATAAATGATCGTTCAGTAAAAGAGCTTAAAACAGGAGAAGAGGGAAGGAGGCAGCGAGCTAATAAAATTTAAGGAAGGAGAAAAGGGAAAAGGAGAAGTTACCATGGTTGCGCGGCAAATAACAGAGATAAAATGTAAAGGTGCCCTGTTAACAATAAAACATAATAACCTACAAAATAGGTAAAGAAAGCCAATAACGGCAATGCGTAACGAATAATAAGTAAATTAGACACAAAAGCTACCACGGATCCAAGAACCAGAACCACCCTCGCACACACAGAGACCATTGAGTTTAGGTCGCTGATAAAGGGGCACACAGGCCGGACGCTTATGAACGTCAGCCACACAGCACAAAACCAAGTAAAAAAACGATCTCGAGCTCAGACAAACAATGCGGACCAGAAAGTTTTCCACCTTAGGGAGACGGAGTGTCTTCATCCAAAACACACAGAAACTAATCGCGTATTCATACCACTCAAATGTGGTGGACATGAAATATACAAAACAAGCGATAATAGAATATGAGCTCAAGCGGTATGTTAAAGAAGTGATAGGAGTAAAAGATCTCGGGCAGCACATAGCAAACGATCCTATCCAAACACACATGAATCCGTGTCACCTCCTGTTTTCAAAACAAACATAGCGGATCCGTAAAAGAAAGCAAAGTTAACACACAAGTAAATTAGTAACACATGTAATGAAAGAAGCCTTTCTAAGCCAACCATGGCGAGCATAGGATGAAGCAATTATTAGATTAGGAGAAGATTGAGGAAAAATAAATACCTCAGATACATAGGCAACTTGGTAATCCATCGCTTCCATATTCTCAAATCAAAAACTCTCCACCCAACCAACAAGAAAGATAACCCAACAACACGGGGTAGAAATGAAAAGTACTAAGTTTAGTTGCAGTCGTTTGCGCACATTTACCTTAAGTTTCAGCCTTCAAGTGAAATGAATTCTTCTCGTCTGATCACCAAGATAGAATTCTTTTTCGAGAGGGAACTTAGAATATTGTAACGAGTTGGCGGGGTAGTAGGATCAATTAACACTAGACTGGTAGCTTCTATACTAAGATTTATTATCTACGCACTAAACTGCACAGGACTACACACAACTTTTGCTCATTACACACACTTACACAGTTCGCGCGCTCTCTCACTTTCTCACTTGTTCTCGCGCTACACAGTTTTACATTCACACACAAGGTCCCACGTCGCACGGCTACACGTTCTCTCCTTCAACGTCAATCCGCACTGTAGCACGCTAGTCCGATAATCACGGCAGTTCACACACTGGCAGTCGCTCACGACTGAACCACACCATCTTCTAACTCAATCTCACTAACTGCAGGCAGGTCGTTCCTCTCTTATATACCTGCGCTGGCCCTTGTGGAATAGTCCGGAGACTCGATGGATCCCGGAACCTCGCGAGATGGAAGACTCCAGATTAATCGTGGAGTCAATTCTATACTCCTCTGTTACGGGACCGCGGGCGGAAGCGAGTGGGGCTGGCCTTGCACTTAAGTGCTGCTCGTGATTGGCGTGGTCGAAACGTAAGTGGGTGGACCTATACGGTGCCGGGCCGGGCAAATGGCATGTTGGCATGGTTACGCTATAACCATTACACTGCCCCCACTTTAAGGCTGATCGCCCCGAGCTGCTCTCCGATTCTGCCAAGCGATCCAGGTGAGCAACCATCATCTTCCTTCGGAGAGGCCGCCAGATCCGGTAGACGACGTCATTGATCCTGGTGACGATTGTATATGGGCCTTCACATTGTGGCTGCAGTTTCGGTGACTTCCCTTTTGTCCGCACCGGATGGTACAGCCACACCCTGTCACCTTCCTGGAAACCCACGGAGTTTGCGAGCATGTCGTACCGGGCTTTCATCCGGTCGCAGGCTACCCTTAGATGATGTCGGGGATAATCGTGTATGTCCTTGAGCCGATCCACCAACTCCCATGCAGAGTGTCGCTGGTTGCTGCTGGTCTGTTGCCGACCCGTAGAATAGATCGCATGGCAGGCGGAGCACTCTTCCTAAGACCATGTTGGCAGGTGCCATGCCCGTCGTTTCATGATTGGACGCTCGGTAGGCCATCAAGAAGTATGGGACCCCATCGTCCCAATCCTTCTGCTGCGCCGAAACCACCTTCCTGAGGTGCTCCTGGACGGTTTTCACAAAACGCTCCATCATGCCATTGATTGAGGGTCGAGAGGTATCATACGGGTCTTCCACACTCCTAAGCGTTGCAGAACCTCTGGCATCAGCTAGGACTCAAAGTTTCTGCCTGGGTCACTATGAAGTTCCCTCGGGACACCGAATCGACAGAAGAAGTTCTTGACAAAGACGTCGGCCTCTGTGGCGATGCCCCTTGATTCGGGATGGCGTAGACCTCCGGCCACTTTGTGGAGTACTCCATAGCCAGGAGTAGGTAACGGTTCCCGGCTTCAGATTCGGGGAATACTCCCGCGACATCAATGGCGATCCCCTCGAATGGTGCTCCAACGTTCTACTGCACCATTTGGTCCCTACTCCTGGTACGTGGGCCTCGGCTCGCCGTGCAGGTGTTACACAGCTGGCACATCCTCTCAACATCGTTCCTCAAGTGCACCCAGTAGTAACGCTGCCTGGCACGAACTAGGGTCTTATTCACTCCCAAGTGGCCGTCAGTAGTGCCCACATGCAACACAGTTAGCACATCTTTTCTCATGCTCCTGGGAATTATCAGCTGTGCAAAGTGCTTCTTTCCGTCGGTTGATTCCCACGCGCGGGTAAGTACCCCGTCACTAATCATGAGAGACAACCACTGGGCCCTTATAGGTTGGACTGCATTCGGCGATGTCTTTCCATTATGGCCTCTGCCCCCGACTCTACTTCTCGTAAGATCAGCCCGATGTCGTCGTCCTTCAATGCTCCCTACTGAGGGCGTCTCGACCCCATCCTTCAGCGGCTATGGCCCTCGCGGCCCGAACGTCCACGATGACTGCCTGTCTCTGCACTTTCTGGCAGTGTGTGCAGTTTGCAGGACACGGTGTGGTTGATAGAGCGTCGGCGTTGCAGCGCTTCTTTCCTTGTCGGTGCTCGGTGGTGAAGTCGTACTCCTGAAGGCGTTGTACCCAGCGAACTGTCTGTACTTCCAGGTTTCTGAAGCTTAGCAGCCAGGTCAATGCGGAGTGGTCGGTGCGCAGGCAGAAAGGCTGCCCATACAGATACTTGTGGAAGTGCTCCAAGGTCTTCACGATGGCCAGCAATTCCCGACGCGTCGAGCAGTAATTTCTCTCAGCTTTTGACAATGTCTTGCTGAAATAGGCGATCTCTTTCTCCTGGTCGTCTTGCGCTTGTGACAGCACCCCACCAATTCCCACGTCGCTGGCATCGGTATCGACGATAAATTTCTCCCCAGGCTTGGGGTATCCGAGGATGGGTGCCGTACACAGTGACTCCTTCAGCTTCCGGAAGGCAGCCTCCGCCTCGCTTCACCATTGGAAAGACCTCCTCTCCTCGGTGAGCCGTATAAGAGTCTTTGAGATGTCTGCGTAGCCAGCTATAAATCTGCGGTGGTACGTGCAAAGGCCGAGAAAACTCCTTAGTTCTTGCTTGTTCTTCGGCACCGACCAGTCCCTGACAGCTTCTACCTTCTCTGGATCCTGGTTACTCCCTCCGATGACACGATGGGGCCCAGGTAGCGGACCTCCTTCTGGAACAGCTGGCATTTTCCGAGATTTAACCTTAGGTGAGCCCCGCGTAGCTTCTCGAACACTTTCCGCAGCTTCTCCACATGCTAATTGAACGTGCGTCCCACAACAATTATGTCGTCTAGGTACACGAGGTAAGCGTCGTGAGTTAGCCTTCACAGCACGGCCTCCATCAGTCGCTCGAAAGTCGCCGGCGCGTTGCAGGGGCCGAAGGGCATCACGGCGAACTGTAGAGCCCTTGGCCGGTTGAGAACGCCGTCTTCTCTTTGTCTTCCGGATGGAGTGCTACTTGCCAGTATCCAGACTTCATGTCGAAAGTCAAAAATCACCGGGCTCGAGATAATGTGTCCAGGGTGTCATCTATCCTAGGTAACGGGCAACAATCCTTCTTTGTGACGTCGTTCAACTTCCGGTAATCGACTCAGAAACGGAGATCACCATTCGTTTTCTTCACCAGTACGACTGGCGATGACCACGGGCTGTTCGACTCCTCGATGACTCCCCGCTGCTTCATGTCATCTAGCATCTGGTCGATTTCCACCTTCTTCGCCACGGGAACACTACGAGGAGGCTGTCGGTTTGGAGCGGCGTCGCCGGTGTTTATGCGATGGTACACTCTGTCCGTCTTTCCGTAGTCACCTCCTGTAGCAGTGAAGATGCCCTGAAACTCATAGATTAGTTCCTTAACCTCCCTGACCTGTCTCGCCTCTAAATGTTTCCGGGCGTCGGGCGTAATCTTCCGGAGCTTATCCAATCCTTTGCCTTTTTCCAGGGTCTGTGCGTCTTCGTCGTCGACTGGCACGTCGCACTTGCCTGGTTCACAAGTCCCAAGTTTGGTCCCGCTAGGTACCATCTGCTCCCACGACGTCGAATTCAATATTCGCACCGGAACGCAGCTTCGTGCCGGAACGAGCGTCCTAGCCATTGATCGGCGGTCGGCAAACTGGGTTCCACGAGCATACTGTCCCTTTGTATGGGTTCCTCTAACCGTGCCGTAACCATCACCTCGCTGTTAGCTGGTGTCACTTCGTCGCTGGCCAACGTTAATCGTGCTACTCGAGGTTGCGTCCCTGGGCGTCGCAGCATTACCTCTTGTTTGCCGAGCCACAACACACGTCGTCTCACGTCGACAGTCGCCTCGTATGCTCGTAGCGCGTCTACGCCCAGGATGACCTCATCCGTGTTGGCGGTAACGAAGGCCCAGGCTCGTAGGCGTTGTTGTCCCAGCGTCAGTTGAAGTATCGCCTCCTTCACGACAGGGATGGTGTCTCCCGAAGCCGTTCGCAGCACGTAAGGGTGGTTGAGTTCCCTCTCTGGCTGTCCCTCAGTGATGACCGGCCTGGCGTTGGTCAATGCCGCTCCCGTGTCTATCGTGACCCGGCACGGCCTGTCTCCGAGCCACCCGTCAGCGATCAAGCTGTCGTCACTCCGCTCGGTGAACACATTTAGCGTGAAACGAGGGGACAGTAGTGACGGTGCCGACGAGCCTCTCTCCTTGTCGGCCCTTACTGGTTTCCCTAATCAGGGGCCGCCTCCATACGGCAGTTCCTCCGCAGGTGGCCACGCTCGCGGCAATTCCAACGGGTGATCTCGTTGGTGCGTTGGCGCCTCAGCTGCGGCGTGCGTCGTTCTCCCGTAACGGCGCGGGTCTCCGGGGCGTCCTCGCTTCTCACGGCTCCTATTCTAGGTGAGAGTGCCGCTGTTCCCTCCACTGCCTCTACCCTGAGGGCTAATGTCAAGGCCTCTCTGAGGATATGCTCCCCGTTGAGCATTAGCTTTTGATGGATCTCAGCGTCGCGAAGCCCATCAATGAATGTATAGGCTGCCTCCCGCAGAATGTGGTCCTAAGGTAGCCCATCCAGAGCCTTGTAGGCTAGCTGCACCACATCTTGAACGAATTCTTGCAGCGTCTCATTAGCACGCTGGGTCGTCTTACTAAGCTGGACTTTCAAGGCGGCTGCCAGCTGGTGGTCACCGTATCGGATGTCGGGCGCTCTAACAATCTCGTCGTAAGTGGCACCCGGCTGAAGGCTGTGTAGTACTTCCGCTGCTGGTCCTTGCAGTCCGGCGATTAGGTAAACGGCCCTTTCCTACGAATTCCAACCGTTGTGCCCGCTCACGGTTTCGAATTGGGCCAGGAAGGTCCGCCAAGGTGTTTTCCCGTCGAAGCGCGGGGGTTTTACTTTCCCGGCACTGGAGCCTCTATCTCTGCAGGTGGCTCTAGCACGAGTCTCCATGGCTGTCACTCTCGTACGCAGGGCACTTACTTATCCGTTCAGGTCTCGAACCTATGACTCCACAACATGCGGTATTTCTTTGATCTGTTTTCCAACCAGTTCCTGTACGTCCTGCATAATATCACTCTTTAATTTTCTTTCGAGAGAGCTTATTTCCTGTTCTAATTTACCTTGTCCACCCTTAAGTTCATTTAATTCCAATTTCAGTTCGCTCTTGACTTCGTCCTGTTTGGATGAGAGTTCGGTGGACTTATTGACGAGAGCCTGAAACTCTTCGCTATCCATTTTACGATTGACTAGAAATTCCTATTTACGAAATTACTGCTACCAGTCGATCCCGATTCTGACACCAGTTGTAACGAGTTGGCAGGGTAATAGGATCAATTAACACTAGACGGGTAGCTTGTATACTAAGATTTATTATCTACGCACTGAACTACACAGGACTACACACAACTTTTGCTCATTACACACACGCAGTTCGCGCTCTCACACTTTCTCACTTGTTCTCGCGCTACACAGTTTTACATTCACACACAAGGTCCCACGACGCACGGCTACACGTTCTCTCCTTCAACGTCAATCCGCACTGTAGCACGCTAGTCCGATAATCACGGCAGTTCACACACTGGCAGTCGCTCACGACTGAACCACACCATCTTCTAACTCAATCTCACTAACTGCAAGCAGGTCGTTCCTCTCTTATATACCAGCGCTGGCCCTTGTAGAATAGTCCGGAGACTCGATGGATCCAGGAACCTCGCGAGATGGAAGACTCCAGATTAATCGTGGAGTCAATTCTATACTCCTCTGTTACGGGACCGCGGGCGGAAGCGAGTGGGGCTGGCCTTGCACTTAAGTGCTGCTCGTGATTGGTGCGGTTGAAGCGTAAGTGGGTGGACCTATACGGTGCCGGGCAGGGCCCATAGCATGTTGGCATGGCGGACGCTATGGCCATTACAGTATTTCAACCGCACCATAACATTTTATGGTATGCTTTGACATATGCATCTACCAGAATAGGGAAAAGTTCACGTAGTAGTAACACCACATGATGGGGAAGAGTAATAGTTCTCAATTGATACAAGAGATCGCTAGGAACGCGACGTCTTCACAACACGTAAACGTACCATAAAATGGTATGGTGTGGTTGAAATATTCTAAGTGCCCTCTCGAAAATGAATTCTGTCTTGGTGATCAGACAAGAAGAATTCATTTTACATGAAGGCTGAAACTTAAGTTAAATGTGCGCACACGACTTCAACTAAACTTAATGCTAAGATAATACATGAGTAATATACAAAGGTGGGTACATGTACGAGAATGTACGTTTTCCTTCAGGAACACGTGTAGACGTAAGTGTCCTATCACTAAGGTCAACACAAGGAAACTAATGAATAACAGAGTATTTTGATGAACGGATGTGTGCTGCAGTCTAGTAAAGCGTATAAACATGTGCATGTTTAATATGATGGTACTTCAATATCTCCTTATATTACGATTCGAATCCTAGTTTCCTTTTTATCGCTACCAATCAGCTTTATTAATCTAATTTATTAAAGAAGAGAACTGTTTTATATTTCTGAAACAGGGGGCATATCGTTTTATCTGTAATAGTTAATCCAAATTCATATGACAGATGCAGAAAACAATATGATAACTCAGTAAAATGTAAAAAATTGAATATTGTGGTTTCCTTGGGTAATATGGTTTTAACAAGGACACATGGAATTTGGACAAATCATGCGTTGCTACGTCCTCCATTTCGATCGTCACATGCCCCAGAAATTTAACAACCTTTTCTGGCTCAGAGAACTTCTGACATAGTTTCCCGCTGACATGGTTCGAGGCGGAACTGACAGGAAATTTCTTCTTTAAAACAAGGTCTCTAATAACAAAAGGTATCGTTTTCCTCCCCTTGTTATACCCCAGGGCCACCATATTCTTCGCTTTTATCAGATGATCGGAAGCTCTTTTTCATTTTTCTTTCACACTCAGGCGACGGGAAGGAGCGGAGAGATATTCGATATTCCACTGCAATATAAGCGGATCGCTGGGGAATCTGCCCAGAAACAGTTCGGCTGGCGTGAAATGGTTGGATTCATGTACAGCGGTGTTGAAACCTAGGCTGTAAAAGACAAACAGGAGTACCCAATGGGACTGTTTATTATGGTCAAAGGCAGATAAACATATTTTGAAATTACGATGGAATCTCTCGATTACAGACGGTTGAGGGAGGTTAGGGCTAAGACGGATATGCTTAATATCCCATGAGATACACATGTTCTGAAAACTAGTACAGGTGAAGACAGAGGAATTTTCTGACACTAATGTCTTGTGAGGTTCAAAATGGCAAAAATATGATTGGATAAATATTTACCGGTAGGCGTGACGCCGGAGTTAATTTTATGGACAGGGAATAGCCAAACAAACTTAGAAAAACCATCAATGACCGATAGTATGCCGATAAGCCCTTTCTGGGATCTTACTAGAGGTCCAAATAAATCAATAAATACTTTCTCTCCAAGAGAATTAGCCACATAGGCAGAATGAAATCCGACTTGACTTATTTGAACGGGCTTGCGCTTTTGGCAAACATCAAGGTTCTGACATACAGTCATCTTTCTTTAGACTCGGCCTGTAGTAATTTCGAGCAATTTTATGAAATTCTTTTAGCTGTCCAAGATTCACTCCAAATACGAATCGTGGTAGTAATTCAGAATCATAATCCTCAAGCCACTGGGAATAAACACTTTTAAGGACTTTTTCGAGGACACTTATGGCACAATAGACCCTTCTTAATTCCAAAGGACTCGTAGTTGTCATCGTTATTGGAAATCCTGTCCATTATCATAACACACTCATCGTCTCGTTTTTGGAATTCACCTAAATTCGTAAAGCTCCAGGAGTAATTTTGAAGAGCGTTGACCGAAAGATTAGAACCAGAACTGCATTCACCGTTATCGTTCGGATTTTCTACGCCATCAAACATGCGTGACAAACATGCCACAACGTTGTCCTTGCCTCCCACATGCACAACAGTAAATGTTTAGGATGACAAGCGAAGAATCCTACGAGCCATTCTTCCTAACTTTTTGATGTTTGCGCTCAGACAGGATAACACCTGATTATCTGCGTGAATCCGGAATTGACGGTGTTCTAGGTAAGAGTGGAACATTTTAAAGCCGATAACGACAGCTAAGCATTCTTTCTCATAAACAGAATAACTTAAATCCGAACAGCATCTTGCTGAAATATGCAATAGGGGCCAGACTATCATTCTCTAACCTCTGGTCCAAAACGGCAGAGACTGCAATGTCACTAGCATCGCATTGAAGAATGAAGGCATTATTGAAATCGGGACTGTGCAGGACCGGAGCCTGACAGAGGGCATCTTTGTGTTTGCTGAATGCTTGTTCTTGAGCATCACCCCAACAGAAACGAGTATTCTTTCTTGTCAACAGGTTGAAAGGGGCACAAAAGTCAGATAATTCTGGGATGAACCTACAATAGAACCCAACCGTACCAAGGAATCTACAGACACTACGGACATTCGTAGTTCTAGGAAAATCGCGAATACATTTCACCTTGTCAGAATTTACAGAGATGCCAGAATCGGAGATGAGATGTCCCAAAAACGTGATCCGTCTAGAACATAAGGACACTTTCTCCGGGTTGACCGTAAAACCATGCCTCTTTAGCCTTGTGAGAAATTCACGGAGATGGGCAATGCGTTCTTTAAAGGTGTTAGAAAAGATCACGACGTCACCGAGGTACGAAAACAGACAGGAGAACTTTAAGTCAGTGAAGACCATTTCAAGTATGCTGCTCAGCGCTTAACCAACAATGGAGATGCCAATAGGCACCTTATTAAACAGACACAGGCCGATAGGAGTTGCAAAAGCAGTAAAGTCGCGGCAACTAGGATCAAGGGGGAATCTGAATGTATGCTGAATTGAAGTCGAAAACTGAATAAAGCATAGCTTTCCTCAAGGACTGTAAGGTGAACTCTATCGTGAGAAGAGCAAAACTGCCGGAGATTACCTTACGGTTCAGAACCTTGTAATCAATGACCAGATGTGCTTGGCCGTCTTTATTGGGGATTAGAAGGGCATGTCTGCTGTAAGGCGACTTCGACGGGCTTATAATACCCTTCTTCAACAAATCATTGACGCACTTCCTCATGGCGGCAAGTTTAGGAGGAAAACAAGGAAAAAGAGGGAGTCTAATAGGCCTGTCATCTTTCAGTATGATACGATACGAAAATTCCGTAGCACATCCTAGTTTTGCAGACAGTACGTCAGGGAATTCTTCCACGAGACTATTTAGCATGAAAGTTCGATTTTCAGACAGGTCACTAAGGCCGATGTAAGGTTTGCTATCAGATAAGGAACATAGGGGCTTATTTCCAATTTGACTCTCAAAGTGGAAAATTTCGTTCGATCAAAAAAGGAAAGCAAATGACCGACAAATGAAGTCAATCAACAGTCCATTAGCTAACATGAAGTCAGTACCTAGGATAAGAGGAACGGCCAAGTCTGGCACAACATTGAAGTTCCAGTCCCAAGAAAGATTGTGAATTTTAACGTGGGTTCGGATGAGTTTCACAGGAAAAACACGGCGGCCGTCTGCAGACATATAATTTTCCGTACAACCAAAATTACGAAGGTATTTTAATATCGTACCATGGACGAAAGATTGATTGATGAATGAACTGCACGATCCGATGTCTGGCGCGTGAGCCGCAAAGAACTTTGGCCCAGGGTGAAGATGAAAGAATTCAACAAATCATGCGATTAGGATAGTTATTCGGCACCAACGGTTGGCCATTGTGTTTGCGCGAAGTTAGTTTCCTGGGTTAAAATTGCACAGTGGGCATGTGTTGCGATAGACCCCAGTCAAAACGCATTGGCTGCACTTTACAGAAGACTGCGAATTACTCGTACAGTTACGAGAAATATGTCCAGCTTTTCCGCAATTCCAGTATTTGACGGGATTCACTGCCTTACGACGAGATACATCTTGGCTCAAGAGAGTATTGGTGATACGGCCTGAAGAATCAGATAAGTAGATCTGTTAGAATATCGGACACTGGATGGCGTCCTAGCGAACGAAACAGTTTTAGGTGACATGCGACAAGCCGTATCGGAAAAAATGCAATCAGCAGCAGGAGGAGGGGGTTGATACATGTTGTTAACTTGCAGTGTCGACTCAAATGCACCTCCAAGACTGATAATGTCGTCAACACCATTTATTTCCGACCTCTTTATGAACAATTTATATTGAGGAGCTAGGTTGCAGTAGAAGATATCGAAAATTTCGGACTCATGAACTCTAATATCCAGGCGAATGAATATGGTAAGAATACCAGTGGCTTATTCGTCGATGGGTTCTCCCTGGCCTTGAGTTCTCCTAAGTATCTCTTGCTGTAAAACGAAGTCCATATCAGATAATCCGAACCTAACTTTAAGCTCTCTGGCGAAATCAGAACAACATGGATTTTTTTATTTACTTAATCTGTACCATTTGCTGGTACTACTTTCCAACATACCGGGAATGACGGGAACAAATAGGTCGAAAGGCATTAAGGTGCATGCTGCTATATCTTCGACCTTTTCTAAACATTCAGTAACAGAATATCTTTTTCCTTTCCCTGAAAACTTCAAGTTCCACCTACGGATGATGTCAAGAACAGGGCTAAAATAGGGGAAGCTGTCGGTAATGGAATGAGGAATCGGACCCATAACTCTCATGTTCGTGCCAAGGATACGTTCATGACCACTGTCACGAACCCTGATATCCGTATCGCTACAATATGCACTAGCTCGAGATGAAGCACCATTATTTGTTACATTATTACTTCTGTCTAGTTCAATATGCGGAGAGTCATCGGATACCATCTCGCTATCACCAAAAGCATGCTTATCCATATCGTTGTCCATAGTTTACACATATTATACACTAGACCAAATTAAGGAATAGTTTAAAAAGATCACGTAAATCAAGAATGGAAGTACAACAGCACTGCACAAGATACGATAGTGAAACATTTTGACCAAAATGCGGTTCGCCTACCATTTGCACTATCACTAAGAACACAACGAAGACCCAGTGCAGTGGATTTGGTCAAAACTGGTAAAGACTGCCAGGAACTCTATCCGGGCCTCTTAGACAAATAATACACACGTATGAGACACGAAGAAATTAATGTAGGACAGGAATAAGGGCAAAAGCATAATTTTATTAAGGAGAGATAAATCAAAAAGGCAGCAGAGGCAAAACAAGGAGGCCAAATAATCTAAGAGTTTATATTAATTGTGCGTGTCCCTAATCAAATTACGTAGGATTCATGGTTTATCAAACCTTCTCACTCTCTTCTCTTAATATAAGACGTGATGAAAACTCAGGTACAATGGCAAGGCATCTACCTCAATTAAATGAGGATTAAATGAGGTTGGTACAAAGTATTTCTTTTTTTGCATATCAGGTCCAAGCGTCCTTAAGTTAAAGGAGAAACAGGACTCCATCATAACATTCTTCATTCTGGTCGACAAGACATAGTGGCCACAACAACAACACCCGAATAATCAAAAACATATCCCCCGAGAATAAAATATCGTTGAGTAAAAGAGCTTAAAACAGGAGAAGAGGGAAGGATACACCGAGCTCATAAAATTAAAACAAAGAGAAAAGGGGAAAAGGGGAGGTTATCATGGTTGCACGCCAAATAACAAAGATAAAATAGAAAGGCATCCCGTTGAGAATAAAACACAATTAACTGGAACATAGGTAAAGAAAGCAAATGACGGTAATGCGTAACGAAAAATAAATAAGTAAATTAGACACAAAAGGTACCATGAACCCAAGGGTCATAACCATCTTCTCCCACACAGAGACCATTGAGTTTAGGTCACCGATAAAGGGACACACAGCCCGGACGCATATGAACGTCAGCCATACAGCACACAATTGAATAAACAACCACTCTCCTGCTCAAACAAATAATGCGGACCAGAAAGTGGTCCATTTTAGGGAGACGGAGTGTCTCCATCCAAAACACGCAGAAAGCAATCGCGTTGTTAGCTTGTATTCATACCACGCAAATGTGGTTGTCATGAAATATACTGAACAAGCGATAAAATAACAGAACATGAGCTCAAGTGGTATGTTAAAGAAGTGATACGAGTGAACTGTCCCGTACAGCACACAGCAAACGATCCAATACACACGCATGAATCCGTGTCACCTTCTATTTTCAAAACAAACATAGCGGTTCGGTAAATAAAGATACCGAAAAAAACGTGTAAAAGCAAACTAACACACAAATAAATTAGAAACACATGTAATGAGAGAAGCCTTTCTAACCTAACCATGGCGAGCATAGAATGAAGCAATTATCAGACAAAGAGAAGATTAAAGAAAAATAAATACCTCAGATACATAGGCAATTAACATTCTCGAAAGGCCGAGAATCGCACAAAGACATCTTGGATCTGTTAAAATATATTTTATACGCCACAAGGGCGATTTGGGAATCCATCGCTTCCGTATTCTTAAATCAAAAACTCTCCACCCAACCAACGAGAAAGATAACCCAACAAGACGGGGCAGAAAATAAATACTTTTACATATGCTGACTCATGAGATACCATCTACCGGAATAGGTAAAAGTTTACGTAGTAATAAGAACACATGATGGGGAAGAGTAACAGTTCACAATCGATACAAGGGGAGAGTCGGGAATTCTAACAATCATTGGTTAATTTCGCTGGCACGGGGGCTGGCTGTATGTGTCGTCTTCATCATCGTTTCATCCTCATCACGATGCGCAGGTCACCTACGGTAGTCAAATCAAGAGACCTGCACCTGGCTAGCCGAACATGTCCTCGGACACTGCCGGCACTAAAAGCCATACGCCATTTCATTTCATTTCAGTGAAACGCACACCAAGTATAGTAAACACAGTATTTTACTGTTATTTGTGAAATTTATGAAGTTTTTATTGTAGATGTCAGAACATTAATATTTAAAATTAGGTTACACTTAATAATGGACAACATTCAACGACATATTTCAGCTAGTAATCCCAGTACGAAACGGTAATTAGAAAAAAGTGATATATCACCTGTATTATAATAAATCATTACGTTAAAGAATTATAGTGGTATGTGATCATATGTGAACAGAATGAGGTGGGTTTTATTTTATTTTTAATGTCGCACTAATACTTCGTAGGTTTAGGTGACGGAGGGATGGGAAAAGGCTAGGTTTGGGAAGTTAGCGCAGTGGTCTTAAGTTACAGCCACAGCATTTACCTGGTGTGAAAATGGGAAAGCAATTCGCACTCCATTATTATTAATGCTCTAAGCGTTCGGCTAACGGTCTTCAATTTTGCACCACTTATATCAATATTTTTCATCATTCGAGAGCCACACCCTCTTGCTTATGTCAACACTGAAGACATGGCGGACTTTCTTTCAATTAGCTTCAGCCAAGCAGCGCTTCCGGCTCCGTTAGCTCGTTGCATGCACTAGAGGAAGGTATATATATCACTTCATTCGCACTTCCAGTTTCTAACAGAGGGGTTATCCGCCATTTTGCCTGGCTCTAACGGGTTAAATGTTGTGGTTTGGTAATAAGGCGTAGGGCAGTTCAGTAAGAAATCCACACACGTTTAGAGAAAGATACCATAGCCTTTAAAGGTATTCTATAATTTGTGAATTTCTTCTTGATGTAGTTTTGCTGAAATTAAATAGCGTATGGATTTTAGTGACGGGAGTGTCCGATGACAAGTTCTGCTCGCCAGGTGCAGGTCTTTTGATTTGACACCCATAGGCGACCTGCGTCGTGATGAGGATGAACTGATGATGAAGACGACACATACACCCATTCCCCGTGCCAGAGAAATTAACCAATGGTGGTTAAAATTCCCGACCCTGTCGGGATTCGAACCCGGGACCCCTGTGACCAAAGGCCAGTACACTAACCATTTAGCCATGGAGCCGGACAGGTGTTACGCTTTTCGTTAATTATAGCTGAATTACTTTTACCTTCTGACAGTACTTGTGCAACCACCTGTGCCCGTTATTTGGGGCGTAGGATATGTCTACGCTGTCGTAAGAGGCCACTAAAGGTGGTAACCCTAGACTCTAAACTTGAAACCACGGGACACTTAAGAATGTCTGACATTGCTTCCTTGTACTCCAACCAGCTTCACCACATTAACCTTTCTATCGGAACCCGCTCAGTGAACTTTTGTAATATTCCAATCCCGACAAAATTTGGCTTGCGAGGCCTGCACAAACTTTCAACTTTCATGGCTCCCTGAACACAGGATATAGATGCCCATCTTTTATTCGGCTCCGTCCCAAACGTTGTTAGGATTGTGAAACATAGGGGGTGGACTTGGCCCGGTTTTACGAACGAATGTCCTTCATAACACCAACCCTATTTAGAAGGATGTATTGAAAAAATACACCTTTCTAGAGTAGCTGGCAGTGTGCTGTGCTATGTGTGTAATTTGAAGATCTGAAACAGAACCCTGTGGACTAAATAATACTACTATTGTTTTTATGTCGCAGTAACTACTCTTAAAGTTTTCGGAGAAGCCGAGGGGGCGTAGTTTTGTTCCGCAGCAGTTGTTTCACGTTGCAGTAAAAATATATCGCCTTGAGGCTTCGTACCTCAGCACATTCACATTGAAATATCGCTTCTACTGTATGAGGTAATCAGCTCGACTCACAGCTGAAGGCCGTTACGCTGGTTGCTCTGTCGTGAACTGCTCATCTGAACGGTATTATTGAATCGTACACTCAGCCTCGGGAGGTTAACTAGGTAGAAGTGGGTTCGATTCCTACCTCAGCCATCCTGAAAGTGGTTTCCCACTTCTCGTCCAGGCAAATGCCGGGACGGTACCTAACTTAAAGCCACCGCCGCTTCCTTCCCTCTTCCTTGTCTACCCTTTCCAATCTTCCCATCCCCCTGCGAGATCCATGTTCAGCATAGCAGGTGAGGCCGCCTGGGCGAGGTACTGGTCATCCTTCCCAGTTGTATCTCCCGACCAAGAGTCTGAGGCTCCAGGAGACTGCCCTTGAGGCGGTAGAGTTGGGATCCCTCGCTGAGTCCGAGGGAAAAACCAAACCCGGTGGGTAAGCTGATTAAGACAGACATCCATATATTATTATTATTATTATTATTATTATTATTATTATTATTATTATTATTATCACTTAATTATTATTAAATATATTTTTCACTGTTCCTGTCTTGGTCTTTCTCTTCTATTGTTACTCCTTAACACGTCCCTTTAATGCGATGCATCACAAATCGCCATATTTATTTAACTTTATTTCATTAATTAATTTATTCATTTGCCGTTATTTATGCATCTTTTCCACCTTGTACGCCTTCTCAAAGACCATGTTTTAGTACATAGCGACTTCTTCAGATGCTTTGTATGGTAGATTCACAGAAAATAAGCGTTTGTTTAACTTTCAGATATTCTATATTGAGAGAGTAGTTGTTTTACGTGCCAGTAAATCTACCGCCTTGAGGCTTCGTACAGCACATTAAAATATCACTTTTACTGTTTGGGCTAATCAGCCCGACACACAGCTAAAGACCGTTACTCTGGTGACTCAGTCATAAAATTCACATCTTATTGAATCCTACAGGTTATTGTTATTATTATTATTCATTCATTCAACTTCGCTAATCGGCCAACTAGGGACCACGATAAGCCTCACTTTACATTCTGGCATTTGTTCATCTTTCGCTTGATCCACATCGTCTTCATTAGCTCACTGTGTTTAGCACGACGTTCTTCTGTCCATTTAGCACCAGTTGCCCGTTTTTCGTCCCGGAAAGTCCCAAAAGTCTTGATGGCTGCTCTGAAAAGATTTCGGTCTTGTGCATCTTCTGCTTGTAGGCCCAGTTCTTTAAGATCTTTCTTGACATTAACGTACCATGGCATTGCCGTTTTTGGTTTTATTATTATTATTATTATTATTATTATTATTATTATTATTATTATTACTATTATTATTATTATTTGATCTGTTTCGAACTGTTCATATCTTGATATTTCTCTTCTACCACAATTCCTAAACACGTCCAATTTTAATGCGGTGCATCATGAATCCCCTTATTTATTCATTTACCATGCCGTTATTTATGCATCATTTTCAATTTTTACACTTTTTCAAAGACCATATTCCAGTACACAGCAACTTCTCCAGATCCCGTCTACGGTAGATTCAAGAAATTAAGTGTTTGTTTACCTATAATTTTCATGTCTTTGTGAAAACACAACTTTAGATCTTTCCATTGCGTGGATTCGGCCACGCATCGCACATATACGGACAAACACTTCCGGATATCACGGACTGACTGAATATGGCTCCTCGTGTCCGGTAATGAAAATGGCTTCCTACACCTTGAATTGAAAATGGCTCCTTGACTTGTATTGCCTATCTTATGTACGTTGCCTAGCGACAATGAATCTATGGATTTAATCTTGGGGATAGTAAGTTGGATTCAGGGGGGCTCATTCCCGACTCCCGCGCTTTGCTTCCAGCGTAGCATCGCCTCATGCTGACGTCACGTGGAGGTCTCCTGTCGGCAGCTGTTGCTGTGAACGATAAGGAACTCTCTTTCATAATAGGTCTATTTTGCTGTACGCAGTCTTGTAACATTTTCCGTATTGTGTTGATTGTTGTGTTAAAGATGAGTAAGGTTTCTAAATATTAAATTAATTGTGCTATGGCACAATGTACTAATTGGGGATCGAAAACAACTGGTGTCTTGTACCACAGATATCCAGAACGTGAGGAGATTAGGCGAGTGTGGGTGTTGCGCTGTAAGCGAAGTGGCAAATTTAATCCCGATAATGCCAAAGTATGTTCCATACATTTTCGTCAAGAGGATTATGAACGAGATTTGAGAAATGAACTACTGGGATTACCGCAGAGAAAAATATTGAGGGCAGATGCTCTTCCGTCTCTGTCCATTGCAAATTGGCATGGTGATACAGCTTCGTGTTCAACCACTAGCACCGTTTCCAGCGAAACAGCAGAGCAGGTAGGACAATCTGTCTACGACTTTTCACACAATATTTAATATTTAATAAATACAATATTTAATATATCGTAATAAATTTGACCAGCTACGTGCTACGGTATTATATACTGGCTGGAGTAGCTGACTTTCGTTTAGAAGGCTTGGGTTCGATTCCTAGTACAGGAAAAATGTTTGAATCTTTTTACTTTGTTCTGTTGTTTGCCAGCAGAACGTTTTATGTTAGAACACCGAGTTACGACAGTATATTAACTTACAACTCTTCATATACTTCGAACGTTAAGTAGTTAGGCTTATTTTACTTAACGATTGTAGCTTCGATTTTATATATGTTTCAAACGTGATCGCTTATAAAGGTTTATCTTCATTTTACAGATTTCCAGTGATAGAGATTTGCGTCATGAAGTTAGGAGCGTGAAGAAGCTGGCGCGGTCAACATTAGAGACTTTGTCACCAAAGAAAAGGTAAGTTGACCAGGCGACTAGCAATGAATCGCTTCAAAATGAGGAGATCTTAAAACTCCGTAAGCGGGTGAAGAATTTGGAAAAGAAAAACGCGATTTTAAGACGAAGGCAGGCGCGGTTCTGCCTTTAGGTCACAAGGTCACGTGCCCCTCCACCGATTAAAACTATTATAAAAATCAGAACAACATTATGCACGATTACTGTCACGACCACCTTCAGTGAGTTCAAGAGGCTATGATTCACCATGGTTGTTCTTGTTTTAGCAGCCCTGGACGAAACTAGGCAACATAGTAAAGGTCTAATCCTGGATGGGACCGACTCGTTCTTATACCTGAACATCATCCCATCATTCTCTGAGCTGTGAGGGGTGAAGGGGGTTATGGCAAATTCCATTGACCCGGTCACAGTATTTCTACGACGTGACATTTCGGCGCTAATTCGTATTTTGAACTTACTTCTCTTACAGCCTATTAGATAGCACCCTGCTACACTTTCTTGTCGGCATATGTATTATTAACGCGCGCAAAAGTATATAGTGTTTGTAACAAACCTGTGTCTGTTTCTGTTAGATTAATCGTGTCCATCGGTATCGATGTTCATTGTAAGTCTGAAAAGTGTGTGAAGATTAGTGTGATGTATCTGGGTATATTCCTGTGCGAGCATAAGTGTTTTTAAAATGAATCAAGTGAGCTATTTACAAACAAAATCTCTTAATTACGAAAACAGGTTATTAGCTAAAGAAATGGCTTAGCATAAATCGTTCAAAGATAAAAATAGAACCTAAATCGCAGTTTTATATACAAGAAATAAGAAGGTAAGATTAATTTAATTGATTTAATTGATTCCTAGTGTTCCTAATATGTTGAATGTGCCCTACCCATTTTTATCATCACAAGCCGCCACTGGACGAAGGGAGGCTGTTCTAAATAAACTCAATGGACCTAGGTATCTAGTCTCAAAGAGACGACAACAATCGTCTCCGCCGGAAGTGAAGAAGAGTGCACACAGAGAGGAAGTAGTAAAGATTCTGTCCAAATGTTATACGCCAGGGCAGATTCGATGTCTCTTGAGAGGCAATAAACGGTGAAATGGTCCTCGGAGGACATAGCAAATGTTTTGCTTTGAGATCGCATTCCAGAAAAGCATATGATTATTTGAGGAACCGGAACATTCCTTTACCATGTCGGTCAACCTTACCAAATGGTTTAGGCGCTTTAAATGCAGGCCCGGAATTTTAACAGAGGTGCTATATCTGTTGAAAGCCAGCGCAGTAAATTACAAGGAGTCTGAGATAGCGGTTTTGACATTTGATGAAATGAATATAGACGGACGTATTTCATACGATTCATCTGATGACGGCATAGTAGGGCCTCATAGCAACGTCCAGGTAGCGATGGTTCAAGGGCTCTTTGCTGCATGGAAGCAACCCATTTTTTATGATTTCGACGTGACAATGACATCAGAGTTGTTAAGAAACATAATTAGTAAACTTGAGTCTTGTGACATTAATATTGTCGCTGTAACTTGTGACATGGTGGGAAAAAATGCCAAAGTGTGGAAGGATCTAAACGTACACAAGGACGAGAGCTTTTTTACCAATCCAGTGGATGATAAAATGAAGGTGTGGATGTTCTGTGATGTACCCCACCTCTAGAAATTATTGAGAAACCACTTTTTAGATGAAGGTTTGACGTTAGCTGATGGTTCAGAATTTCAGAAGAAGAGAATAGAACACCTATTACAAACTCAAACAGGAGTCCTATCAACTACACATCATATTGATGAGGCTCATCTGAGTGTAACAGGCAGATCCCGTCAGAATGTGAGAATGGCTGCGCAGTTATTTTCCAGGTGCACAGCTCTGGCAGTGCGGTATACTTTAAACAAGGACGCTGAAAGCAACTTCATCGAGCTAGTCAATGACACCTTCGACGTGTTGAACTCCAGGGCGCCTAAAGGTGAAAATACTCCTCTTAGGAGTGGATACGGCTTAAACTTAAGGAGCCAGGAAAATACTCTAAAGCGCTTTCTGGCGGTGATTACCCAAGTGAGATTTGGTAAACTTTACTTCCGTTTCAGAAGGGGTTCATAATATCTATAAACTCTCTCTTAGGACTTGTTGAAGACATGAAACATGTAAATATGTCATATATTCTAACTGCCAGATTAAACGAAGACTGCTTGGAGAATGTTTTTTCACGTGTCCAAGGCCTAGGAGTTTTTTTTATAGCACTCTGTCCCCTTTTGAAGATCGTAACAGAATTTGACTTCTATTACTCACAGGGAGTAATGGAATCCCTCTCTCCTGTAGTGTGTCAGTGGACGATGAAAATAATTCATCGCCGAGTGATACGGGTATTTTTCATCCTGATGCTGATAATGAAGAACATTTCTTGAGTTTCGTAAGCAATGAACTATGTATAGATGTTTTTGAGGGGCCGTTAACGCCTTTACCCGTAGATGACCAGGAAGAAACGTGGGAGTGGTTAAGGATGGAAGACTTGAGCCAGGACTCCGAAACTGAAGACGTAAACCAGGATGCAATTAAATACCCTGCAGGCTACTTGGCATTCACATGTCGCTCTGTTGATGACAGCTTGGGTGATAAAAGTGAAATGTTCGCCTTGCCACAGAAAGTGCCTCGCAACTGGTTATAAATCGTTTCAAAAGGAGGCCTTAATACTCGTCCAACCGAAGAATTTTATCAAACAGTTATGCAGTTTGTGGTACTGTTTGGAAGTTTTCTAAATGTGAAAGAGTAATGCAGACTTTGATATGTATAATTAAATCAAAATTTCCAAAACTTGACGATAGTATTATATCACAGTACGTCAGAACTAGGTCTTTTATTAGAATACGTCACCTCAACAAACAAAAAACAAAAGTCATATAGACGCTATGAAGAAGTTTTCAGCGAAAAAGAATCGACTGTGGGCAGCTTCAGCTTCTTCAACAACTTTCAAAGTCATCAAAACGTGAGTTTTAAATACAATTAAAGCAATAACTATTCCAGTGTTTCTATGCGTGTATTGTTCTTACAGCCGGCTTTTGAGATGTAATTACTGAGAGTTTTTTCTATTTTCCTATCAACAGTATTATATCACTGATTGCTGGTGGTATGTAAAGTACCACTTCATTATAATAATGCCAACCTTTTAATTATTTATCAGAAATTGAACTTATATTACCTAATTATCGAGGGTTATGCAGCATGCAAGAAATGCAGGCGCGCGCTTCTAGCCCTCCCGGCTACGTCACGTGCGATCAACCAATGAGAGCGCTGTGATCGGGAATGGCCTACCTAATATACTCTACCTACCTTGAGTTGGATTGTCATTTCCCAACACACGATTCCCGATGGTTTTCCGTTCATAACTCACGAACGAAAGCTAAAATGAAAAATCCGGCTTTGAGGTGTATTCCTGTCTGTCTGTCTGTCTGTCTGTCTGTCTGTCTGTCTGTCTGTCTGTCTGTCTGTCTGTCTGTCTGTCTGTCTGTCTGTCTGTCTGTCTGTCTGTCTGTCTGTCTGTCTGTCTGTCTGTCTGTCTGTCTGTCTGTCTGTCTGTCTGCCTGTCTATATCGGTCCCTCAATCCTGAGGATCGTGATCTCTGAAGATATTTTTTTGTACCCGTTTGCATCCTCCACGGTCTTCTGCTATACGGGTAGATTGTATGAACGACGTCTTCGTTGCATGTTTTATGCCATCTGTGCAGCGAATAGGCGCTCGTCCACGCTCCCTCTTTCCAGACGCGTTTCCCAAGATTACAGTATGTGCTTTTCAAGGCATCCTTCACCACGACGCATAAATTACCAAAGAATTGAAGAATACTCTGTTGATATTTTGCCGATAACCTGGAACTGATGTTCAGCTCCTTGAGTATTGATTCGTTGGTTTGAAATGCTGCCCAAGGAATACGAAACATTCTTCTCCATCACCACATCTCGAATGAATTGATCTTATTCAAATCTGAAGCTCGTAACGTCCACATTCCTGCACCATAGAGGAAGATAGAGAATACCAGTGTCTGTACTAGTCTCATCTTTAGTTTTACAGAAATGGAGCGAGCCTTCCACTGAGTCATGATGTTCTTGGCCATGGCAATCATTCTCCTGATCTCTATTTCACAGCTGTTGTTGCTAGTTATGATGGCACTCAGGTACAACATCTCTGTAACCATTTCCATTTCGCTGAAGGCACTGAGTTATTTCAGCTTGCCAGGCCTATCAACTATCATCATTTTTGTCTTTTGCATGTTGATCTGCAAACCCAAACTGATCCTCTCAGTTCTGATACGGTCTAAATGCTCTGTCATTTCTTCCTCATCCATGGCAATCAATACAGTGTCATCTGCATATCGGAGATAAGATATCTTTCTGCCAACATTAAGAAATCCACCAGTCCATCCAGCCAATGCAGTTCTTATGATGTACTCGCCATAAATATTTAAAAGCTGGGGTGGCAATATACAGCCTTGGCGAACACCCCTTTGTGCTTTGAAGATTTCAGACATCTTGCCGTTTATCCTGACAACTGCTGTGTTAGACTCATATAGATTCTTTTTCAACCAGAAGATGTTTTGGAACTCCCATTTCCAATAACACTTGCCTGCCAAAGCTTCTCCCGTTGAACACAGTCAAAGGCTTTCCTATAGTCTAGGAAGCAAATTATTATAGGAAGGTGGAATTCTCTGCTCTTTTCGATTAGTTGTCGCATGTTCAACAGCTGTTCTCTTGTGCCTTTTAATTTGATGAAACCAGCTTGTTCAGAGGGAATCTGTGAACTAATATAATTTTGTAGTCTGTCCTTCAAGGTATACAACATCTACCTATGTTCAAAATAGCAGATCTCTGCGTGTCGTAGAGATCTTTGGGCATCGCGCGCGCGCACGCACACAAACACTTCATTTTATTATTATACGAGGTGTGTTCAAAAAAAGACCGAACTGTGGCTAGAAAAAACTTTATTATGTAGCTTACATCATTTCACAGACTGTCCCCTTCAAAATAGTCCCCTGCACTATCAACAGCGTGTTGCCAACGTTTCTTCCACTTTTGGAATGCTTCCTGGAATGCACTTTCTTTGATGGCGCGAAGTTGCCTCGTCGCATTCTCCTTGTTCTCTTCAATGTCTTGGAAACGATGTCCTTTCAAGGTGGTTTTCAATTTGGGGAATAAGAAAAAGTCTGCTGGAGCCAAGTCGGGAGAATAGGGCGGATGGGGCACAACAGGAATTTGGTGTTTTGCCAGATAACTGCGGACCGAGAGAGAGGCATGTGCTGGCCTCTTTCTGCGCACAGCATCTCTCAAATGCGTTAAAACATTCTGGTACAGTTCTTTGTTCACTGTCTGGCCTCGGGGTACAAACTCGTGATGGACAATGCCTTTCCAATCAAAAACACAATCAGCATCACCTTGATGTTTGAACGACTCATTCGTGCTTTTTTCGGTCGAGGAGAACCTTTCCCCACCCACTGTGATGATTGCCTTTTGGTTGCGACATCGTAACCGTACACCCACGTCTCATCTCCAGTGTTTCCACAAACGTTTTCCCAACTTTGAAGCAGAACTTCACGCACACGCGTTGTTCCTCAAGCTGTTTCATTATAGAATTCGACGAACATGTGACACACGCAATCACTTCAGAGGCTCTAACTCAACTGATAATGCAGGCAATGGAATGCGGAAAGCAGCGGTCTGTTGTCAGAAGTTGCCGCTAGGCGCCGCCACAGTCACAACTCGCTCAATGTTGCAGTTTGCGCGGAATTTACAAAGTTCGGTCTTTTTTTTAACACACCTCATAGATATGTGATTTTTATCCTTAGTAATGTCATTGCGTGCTGTCATGTTTGATTACCACCTGTCCAGCCAAGAGAGTATACAGTTCCCCTGAACACAGAATAATAGTATTCCCTGCTAGATACTATTTGATTCCCTAAATTTATCAGCTTGAAAATATGTTCAACAAATGGCAGCGCGTTCCCAATAACTTGCTATGAGAAAGCAGTCTAACTACAAATATACCCCATCATGACATACGCCTTAGATATTACCTGGAAACACTTATCGAAGGATAACGTAGCTACACTAGAAAGAGTGAAGGACATGAATCTTAAAACGTTCTCTATGTGGTAAAATACGCTCCTTCGAGACTAACCTATAAGCTCACGAGAAAACCGTTCTAGAGGAACTGTGATTAAAATTACCATTGCCTTCTACGACACAATACCAAAGTGTACATCAAGAACTGAGAGATAAAAAAGCGAATATATGGATAGATGTTTATAAACAGACGGCGTGATGACGTTAGAATGGGTGAATTCTGACTACAAACCGCGGCATACCATAACGTGCTTCTAAACGAATGTTCATAAAACCATTGAAAAGGGCAGGTAAAACAATATGACTACGGCAGGCATATCAAGACGAGTTATCTGACCTATTTATAAGAAGAGCTGTGGAGCAACTCGGGTCCTCTAGTAGTGTATTACAACATTTTTATAACAACCTACCGCTCATTGCAATTAAACACATCCAGGTCACGCCACACGGTCATAAAAATGGGGTATTTCCACCAATACCGCAAAATTTTGCATTGAGGGCCGCACAGTCCTGATTGCCTCATGGAGTGGTAGAGATTACCGAAGCTAAAGAAGTAAAGAGTGGCGGCGTAGCAGATGAACTGACCGGCATCTCGGCCTCTGCCTGCTTCTCACCGCTCACTCCTGTCTAGGTGCTACGTAAATGAGCAAACTTTAATACCCCAAAATAGATTCTCAATACACGAGTGGGGATCTAATTTTTATATGGCTGACTAAAACATTCCTACTGAAGTCGTCGTACAAAATCTCAGTCAGATCGAAGACTTACAGATGGGATTCCCTGTTAGCCGTAAGTTAAGATGAGAAGTAATCCACATCCTGATAGAAGAGTATCCATCTCTGAAGAGTCTCAGACAGATTCAAGAAACGAAACAGATGTGCACTGTGCCCCAAACTGGGATCAAAATTACTAAACGTGTGCGATCTGCAAGAAGTTGGTGTGTTGAAAACCATGGGAGACTGACCTGCCTAGACTAAACTGGATAGTGCCAAAACAAGTGCTTCAATGCAATAAGAATCTGGATTGATGTAAACATGTCTGTTATCTCTTTTTTTTTTAAAGAACATCACATGATTTCGAAGTTCGTTAACTTTAGTTCAGTTTCTCAGATTGCCTGTATAGCAAAGTCCATGCATGTGAAAATCATTGAAAATTTTAGTTTGATGTTCGTTTGGAAACGAACTTAAGTATTGTCAACTTTATCCTAGAAAACATTCCAGTGCGATATGTTTGTAATTTTTCAATTTTCGACAAAGAAAAGTGAATTTTGAAAAACGTGTATTTTTGCAACAATGTACTTAATAATAAATTTGTAACTCTATTGTAATACTATTTGTTTTATGTCGCACCGACACAGATATGTCTTACGGCGACGATGGGATAGGAAAGCCCTAGGAGTGGGAAGAAAGCGGTAGTGGCCTTAATTAAGACACAGTCCCAGCATTTGCCTGGTGTGAAAATGGGGAAACCACGGAAAACCATCTTCAGGGCTGCCTGCGGTAGGATTCCAACCCGCTGTCTCCCGAATGCAAACTCGCAGCTG
The DNA here is from genome assembly GCF_040414725.1 of Anabrus simplex. Classification (NCBI taxonomy): domain Eukaryota; kingdom Metazoa; phylum Arthropoda; class Insecta; order Orthoptera; family Tettigoniidae; genus Anabrus; species Anabrus simplex. The sequence continues at coordinate 148,048,230 of NC_090265.1, read as the reverse complement.
CTCGTCCCCAACCGTACGGCCAACTCGCCCAATAACTGTATTATAAAGATAAAAATAAATTTATGGGCATTTTCAAATCATAAAACCACTGTTAATCGGTATGCTAAAAGAGATTATTTGTATAAAATATGACATGTTATACAAAGCGAATCAAATAATAATTCGTGGGTCCATGTTAGGCGCGACCGTAGCCGGGTAAATATCCCTAACATTTACCTGCAACTGAATAACATTCTCAAATTCAATAACTCACCGACTGGAAACTTTTCACAGTGTTATGTGCCAGGGCAATCGTGCGCCCCCCTCCCCCCTATAGTAGTTCCTGGGCTGAACTATTGAGTCAAATGGAAGCCCCCAGCCTGAGGGCTGGTTTACCCGTGCGCTTTCTGGGAGTTGAAATATGAATGTTCCCTTTCTAGCCGCATCGCGAAATTCCGGTGCTGATCACCAGAGCTATAAAATGGAGGCTAGCAGCGAACGGTCAGCAAATGTGTGTACATTTTACAAAACAATCTAGCAAAATAAATTCGACTGCCTATCGAATTCGAATCCTCCGCAAACTATCACTACTAAGTGTGAATGTTTAAAAAATGTCTAACTATAACAGATTTAGCTCTAGGATTTGAAATGACTGTTGACAAAATTAAAAATTAGTGGAGAAATATTTTTCAGGCTAGGATTTAACCCGTATAAAGATGCTGCAGTAGAAAATTTCTACTTAGAATTGGTCTAGTTCGCTCTTTCGTCCCTAACATTGCCTCATTCAAACACATAATTCAAGTGCGTGATCTTAGAGGTTGGAACCACTAGAAACAAAATAAGAATGAAGATCGTAAGGTTTCTATTAAGCCGTATGGAAAAAAATTATTTTGTATTTGAGGCCCCGTGGGAAGTTCTTCGATTTTTTTTAAACTAGTGCAGCTTACACGTTATCAGAAAATTCAACTGTTACCCTAACTGCTTCTGGAAGGGGCACAGTTCAGGAGAGAGAGAGGGATAATGATTTGTATTTTTGTTTGGTTAGTTCATTATCATTTAAAAGAATTGTATATGTATATATTTTTCTCCTTCACCCTCAACTGCTATACTGGAAAGAAATGTTGTGCGTGCGTGTGTGTGTGTGAACCTACATTATCTTATGATTTACACCCATGTACATAGTGACTATTTGCAAGCTACTCCATATATTCAGCCATTTCTGGCCATTTAGGCAATACTGTTTATCTACTTTTCGTCATCAGGTGTTGGCAACACTGATTGAAAGGTCTCACCATGTGGGCCGGTCGGGGCCGGCGGTGAAGCGGTCGATCATCGTGAAATTTGTGTGCTATAGGAAGAGAGAGAATGTCTTCCGAAACAAGCGCAGGCTGGCAGGCAGTGGACTCTCTTCAGGAAAGACCTGCCTGCGGCTCGCACTGAAATATTAAAGGCTGCTGGAGATAGCTTTGGTGTGCAAAATGTCTGGACCACACAGGGACGCATTGTTATGAAAAGGGGGAATTTAGAAACCACATAACAACAATAGATAAGCTTAACTCTCTCAAGTACACGAGAAATACCCTTATGTAGCATCTCACCCTGCCTGTAGACGCATATATGAAATTTCTTTCCACTTTCTTAACTGAAATGAAATGAAATGTCGTATGGCTTTTAGTGCCGGGATATCCCAGGACGGGTTCGGCTCGCCAAGTGCAGGTCTTTCTATTTGACACCCGTAGGTGACCTGCGCGTCGTAATGAGGATGAAATGATGATGAAGATAACACATACACCCATCCCCCGTGCCATTGGAATTTACCAATTAAGGTTAAAATCCCCGACCCGGACGGGAATCGAACCCGGGACCCTCCGAACCGAAGGCCAGTACGCTGACCGTTCAGCCAACGAGTCGGAGAGTTCCTTAACTGAGGAGTGTCTTTTCAAAAGGTTCTACTTCCACTTCAAAATGTTCTACTTCCACATACATTGCAGTAGCTGAATAGCATCGATTTCTATGAGCAATCCCGACCAGGAAAATGTAATTCTTTATAATTTCTGTCAAACTCGATTATGGGTACGTTCCATGCATCTCTTATTTTACGTTTCTTACGCAACTTTCTTAAGGTGGAAAGAGCACCTTTAGAACAAACACTCCTCAACTTCCAAAGTGACTTCCCAATTTATGACAAATTCTTAATATAGTAATCCAGCATTCACAAGTTCCACCCCCATCTACAAGCTCTTTCTCTTCTCTTATGTCTAGAATGCACGCCGGCAGGAGTAGCTAAAGCCTGGGATTACACCACCTTAGCAAAACCCTTCGGGGGCCAGGTTATTTTTCACCTACGTATTATGATTTTATTAATATCTATTTTTTATTATCATTATTTTTCTTTATTGAAATGCGCAAGCATTTTCTGTGTGTACTCGTATGCAACTGCGTGTGTCTGAATGTGTAATCAGTTTTTGCTCCAGGAATGTATCGCTTACCCTTTAAAGCATGTCAGCAGCTGGTGTCTTTGAGCCTATTACTATAGTAGACGAGGCAATACCGAATGTCATTGAGCCGAGTGTATTTCAAGACAATTATGACTAGAGCCTCGATAGCTGCAGTCGCTTAAGTGCGGCCAGTATCCAGTAATCGGGAGATAGTGGGTTCGAGCCCCACTGTCGGCAGCCCTGAAGATGATTTTCCGTGGTTTCCCATTTTCACACCCGGCAAATGCCGGGGCTGTACCTTAATTAAGGCCACGGCCGCTTCCTTCCACTTCCTAGGCCTTTCCTATCCCATTGTCGCCATAAGACATACCTGTATCGGTGCGACGTAAAGCAAATAGCAAAAAAAAAAAAAAAAAAAAGACTAGAGCCCGGATTTCCATGCACTATCAAATCTCAAAATATGCATGCATTAATGCACTATAATATGGCAAAACATGCACAGTAAACCGGAAAATATGCACTATCAAAATTCGGTTTCTTTTGAAACTTTGTACAACTACCGTAATTTCTGCCAATGGTCTTAATTTAAGCTCATCCTTTTATCTGTCGGAATATTCTTAAACACAGAAAATGATGTTTCTACGTCAGCAGAAGTGACAGGTGCATACTTAAATGAAAACATTAGGGACAAACTGTGATCAAATTGTACGTATTTTGCATTTTTACCGCAATCTGTCTTATACAAGCTTGACGAATTCAAAGTCAGGATTTGTACGGTTAACTTTGTTCGCAGCTACTTATCCGTGCAATGATTGCAGACACTTTTGAATGTCCTCAGTAACTGGTAACGATTGCCTGCTGCGATAACGAAGACGTGTGAGGGGTGAGAGTTCCGGGTAGGATATTCCATGATCACAACAGAAGAGGGTTCAGTGCAAAATCAAGGTTTGTCAGCTGCTACATCAGTACCTTAAAGCGGAGTCATAGAAGTGTGATACAAGAGATACAACACATGAGCCGTCAATGAGTAATGCACAATTTAAGGTTCAATTTATAGCAGTGTATAACTGGGACACCTTTATTCCTAAGAATTACAAAGATCGACGTGGGGACTTCCGGCTTACGTCAATGTTTACTCAGGCAACAGACAAGAAAGTGCTTTGGTAATTGGATTATAGGACCTCTGCCATATGTACTGACTTTGGTTGTCAGATAGGATGCCAGGAATACATTCTCCCCGTCTCTCAGTTAGAGACATACTATATAATGTAGAAAAATGGTCCCAAATTCTGCAAACCAACATTTATGAAAGGCATTATCATGCAACTTAATATTATATATGCGCCAAAGTCAGAAGAAATATCATACTATGCAATATAAACGTCCAAATATTCGCTATTATATCCAAAATCTTCAAAATATGAATTATGCATGATTTTTCTTCTATAAAGGCCAAAACATGCAAACATGCACGAAAAAAGAACGGTTATTTGGAGTCGTTAAGCCATAAAACGAGAATTTGCAAATACTGAGAAATGTAGCCAGCTTATTTAAAAACATGCATTTGCATGGAAATCCAGGCTCTAATGATGACCCTTTTGTACTTTCCAAAATTCTCACAGGGTGTACTCTAAGACAGGGCATGACATACCCAACTACCAGACCACCCTGGTGTTTAACAATAGTGGATTACAGCTACTTATAAAAAAAATTCCCCTATTTGGCTTAAATCAGACATATAGAAGATATTTTATGATGACAAAGAGGTCGAATGCACTAGTTTGATCTTTCACTTTACAGAACACTAAAATATCCAGCTTTAGTTTAGGTTGAGCTTAATTTTCCAATAATTGCAAGTCTTGTTCCATTTTCATTTAAGCGTCTGTGATTTTCAACAGTGGTCTCTGATCTGAGTTACTGAACTGGCCGCCTACCTATTTCTGCTGAGCAATTTGTATTTCTTTCGGCGATGTATAGCTAATTCGTCATTCTACTAACACCTGCAAATATTCCACAGCGGTAGAGTTTTATCGTCTACATGAAAGGACCTTTCCATCCGTTTTATTGGATCCCACAAACGATGCTTCAGTCAAGCGGTACTTTATAATCCTCTGAGCAGAACTTTGGCTCAGGATCAACATCATACATAGAATATCCAGCAGCGCCCTTTTCTTAAGTCTGTCTGTCGCGATCTGAATCGGCAATACTGTGCTGAATGGTTTGGATATCATAGCACTCCCTAGCTGTCCCCAAGGTTGTATCCTGCCTCCATTCGATGACATATGAAGAGGTGTCGCTCGTGAAGATCTGGAAAGCTGCAACGCTCGTGTCGGTAGATCTACCTGTACATAAATGAATTCTTGCGGAACAAACTATCCGGCTCCTCGGCGTCTTCGGAAAACTTGGCACGTAAAACAACATTATTAAAAGCAGCCTCAGATGCCCTAGATTTACAATGGCGTTCTCTTTGCGAGCTGAACCTGACCAACTATCAGCATCACTCTCCTAAATCTGCACGGATTCAAACCAACCTCACGTTCATAGGCATTCTAGGATGCCCTAAACATGGACTCGTGTATTTACGCTTTGAACGATGATTTTCCAAGGACAGCTCGTTCTTCAGTGGCCATAGTAAAAGCCGACAACTCTCAAAATTATTACAACCTACCCACTGACTCTAAGTAAGTTCCCGGTAAAGGTTCATTATGCGACTTAATCAGCGAAATCATAGTTCGGCTCCATGGCTAAATGGTTAGCGTGTCGGCCGTTGGTCACAGGAGTCTCGGGTTCGATTCCCCTCAGGGTCGGGAATGTTAACCGTAATTGGTTAATTCCCTTGTAGCGGAGACCGGGTGTATCATTATTTCATCCTCATCAAGACGCGCAGGTCGCCTAAGGGCGTCAAATCAAAAGACCTGCATCTGACGAGCGAACCGAAGTCCTCGGACACATCCCGCACTAAAAGCTATACGCCATTTTTTTAGCTAAATCATACACTGTCAAAGAAAAAATGTATTAGGCCTAAATATATAGTGCTCAATGTATGTTTTTTTAAAGGAGTCCAGGTTTCGGAATCAACATTCCCATACATACGAAGAAATTAAGACACTACATAAAGTAGGCATTAATTGAAGATAGGGTAATATCTGAGACACCTGGATAGGACAAAACAATATGTAAATACCACGTGGAAGTGCTGGAACAATGAAATATCCTTCACTAAATTCCAATTATATGAGTTACGGATTTTACAGCGATAAGAGAAGTGAAATTAAGGTCCAAGGTATATTAAGTATTCGGATAATAAGATGATTTGGGATGAATTAAGCCTAAAGAGGCACGGTAGAGACATGAAATTTAAACGGAAGACGGAAGTAGAGGAGAAATACAGTAACAATCACTGCCTTCGTAATATACGAGGTTTGTCCGGAAAATACGTATAAATCCGTCGGGGTGACGTATCACGTATCGTGGAGGCGCCGCCAGGTGGCACTGCTGTTGTCGCCAATCTTCTCAACGCTCAGTTCGAGTCGGAGAGCTCTGCGTGTCAGTAGCAGTGTGCGGCTGCTTGTTGAAAGTTACCCGTTTTCACCTGCCGTCGGTATGGAGCTCTCTCTGATTGAGGAACAGCGCATCAACATCAAGTCTCAGAGCTCGTGTGGCTCGAGTTCGACCGGATTTGGCACAAGGGGGTAGGTGGATCCTTCATCACGACAATGCGCCCGCTCACACGTCGTTCGTTGTGCGTGAGTTTTTGGCCCGAAGCTCAATCACCGTGACAGACCACCCGCCTTATTCACCCGATTTAGCCCCTTGTGACTTCTTCCTGTTCCTGAAATGCAAAATGGGGCTTCGGAGGCGGCACTTGGGTCATGTGGAAGCCATCAAGGGAGAAACGACACGGCAACTGAACAGCATTACAACTGAAGACTTTCAACAATGTTATCAACAGTGGAAACGGCGTTGGCAGAAGTGCATCTTGTCTCAGGGAGAGTACTTTGAAGGAGACCATGTTGTAATACCTGAATAATTGTCAAATAAAGTTGTTATTCAACTTTTATACGTATTTTTCGGACAAACCTCGTACAGGCCGTACTGTAGAAAGCGCGCCAAACCCATCAGCTGATCAACTGAGGCGACCTAAACGAATGTGGCAAGTTGTACTTGTGAGTGTAATTCATAAGGATTGGGAGCATTGTGTGGACAATTGTGACTGTTGAAAGACAGAAATTTATATTTAAGTATATTGCATATTTGTTCTTCAAATGTATCACATCAGGATTTGTGTAAACAGCTGTTATTAAGATAATTAGACCTATTTCTAATCACTAGATTGCGTGGCAAAATTCTGAATTAAATTCCAAACCTCTCCGCAGTGCTCATATGGAGGGAGGGCATATGACGCTGTTAATGGTGATTCCTCCGTCGGATGGCGACGTTAAGCCTTGAGCAGACCCCTTGGTGCTATTCTATAGGAGTAGGTTATGTACTGGCACCGGGTTTCACTCTCTCCTTACTTTCATATATCACGTCATTCATTTCATCTCATTAACTCCTCTGATGAGGTTGACGTCAGGAAGGGCATCCGGTCATAAAACCCCGCCACGACAGATTCATCTCACCTCATATCCGACCCCGTAGGGAAACGGGGCAAGGGTTGGACAAACAAACAAACAGACCTCATAGTTTAGATTAGGTAAGGTAATTCAAGGGCGTAATATTCTTTTGGAATTTGTGCTTTTAAGTGTTATTGTATAACAAATATAATCTGTTGCGATTTTAAACAGAGTGTGTGAAAGTTCGCAAGTTCAACAATGGTAAGAATGTGTGCGCACCACGGCGAAAATACAACAATACAAGTAAATATACACTATTATTTTAATTTAATGAGGGCAGGACACCTTTAAAAAAAAAAAGGAAAATCCCAACCGAAAATGTAAGCCACCAGTTACGAAGAATAAAGTTGTATGTTTAACTCATGATGATGAGTTCTGCTTTGACTTTTTTGTTACACAGATTTACAGCAGGGGTTTTATTGTTTATGCAGAACAAGCATAAAATTGGACAGTAACCAATTGAACCTACATATGGTTTTTTCGTGGGTTAGTAATGTTGAATACGCGCTGCCTCTTCTCCCCGAAATTAATGCGAGTAAACGCAAAACACAGTCTAAAAATGTAAAACTAAATTCAATTTATGAAATACAATCTTCTGTTAAATTATTTTCCCATTTTTATGCACACATTTTAAAATTTATAATTAACTGAACGCTGAAAGGCATACAGTCTATAATGATAATGTATGTAATGTATGTAATTAAAATATTGCTGGTAAATAATATTTAGATGTCAGAAGCAATGCAACGTATTAATTAAGTAAGTAATACTTTAGTAATAATTAAGAAATTATTCCTAGGTAATTTCCGTTAATGTGGGAAGTAACTAACAGATCTTGCTGGTCAGTGTATTATTATTTGGGAAAACATGGGCCATTCCTTAAAATAATGATACAAATATTTGTGTGGAAGAAAAGGTCTGAAGGATAATGCCAGAAGTGTCAAGAAAAGAAAACATGAAACTACTGGATTTATGACCACCGACAGGTATGGAAGTAAAGACTATTATTACTATTATTATTATTATTATTATTATTATTATTATTATTATTATTATTATTATTATTATTATTATTATTATTATTATTATTATTATTATTATACGTTTGTTGTCTCCATATTTTGTATTAATAAATATTTGTTGTCAAAGTATGAAGAATTTCACGGCCGGTGTCAATATAATAAAAATCTTCCGGGTTATTATGCCGTGGTCTATCCCTCTCATTCCTTCATTACATTATTTGTTGGCTACATAGACGATTAAACCCCTCAGGCTTTGACCGCGTAGATCACACTTCAAACCTACTTCTCCTAAAATTACATAGACCTGACTTACGAGTTATGATGCGATTACAGGTGTTAATGATTTCACCTGTTATATTAATACAACATTTGTGAATATTTCACAATTAGAAGGTACAGACGTATCATTTCCCTGTATTGCACCGGTCGGACGGAGAAAACAGTTCACCCTTTTTCGTGACGTCGTCGGAGCTACAGTACGGCCTGTACAATTATAGCAAATGCCAGAAAACACCTTTTAGTGTGAAATAATGGGCTACACTCCACGGTATGGTTCAAATCACAACAGGCATGCTTAACACCATTCGAAGATTAGTGTAACCTCCAACGGTATTCTGCAATTATCCCGCAAAATGGCAGCTTGACGAATCTGTCGCGTTCTGTCAAACCAAACCCGGTGGGGACACGTTTTAAGGCTTTCTCTTCAATATTTTAGACCTGGGCAATTCGCCATTGAAAAGTGTATTATTTTGGAATCTTATTCCTACTCTGTTTTAATTTTAATTTATTTTTCGGTATGGCTAATTGTAACCGCCATCGTTTATATATGATGTGTTCTACTATTTATGTTCTGGTCCCATGACTCTGGAGTTCCGGTAACGGTCTAATGGCGCGCCAAGTAGAGAGCGGCTAGCGTGCCCTATGCTCCGTTGGTGTACCTCGCCTTGGTGGCGTGATTGAGTTCATTGTCGTCCACCATGGATGTTGTGCGTTGGCTCATTGCTAGAGCATCAAAATACCACAGCATGCCTGGGTAATTCATGAAGTATGGGCGCTTATGCCCTCAAAAGTTGTATATGATTCCTCTGAGAGTGGACGTCCGCAACTTACCTACTAAATTTATTAATTTGGAATGTTGTGAGATTAAGATCCCGGCTGACGCCATGCGTTAGCTTATGTGCAAGGACCAAAAGTAAGTTATGTTTTTCAAGATCATTTTATATTCTTTTCTCCTGTTCCTGGATTGCCTCGCCTCAAAACTTGATTAAATTTGTAGATATTATTCCGTCCTACGAATGACAATTCTGATTGATCTTCATCCGAATGAACTAGGAAATTTTGTAAAGTGAAAAGTACTCGGGTTACTGAATGCACCTTTTCAAACTCCGTACCGCAGGAAGAATTCTATCAAAACCTGTTTATCTCTCGGCATTTTTCTGCGAGAAATAACTTCATTGTAAATCTTAACTATTTTTCGGATCATGTGTTCATCGCTCGTTGCATAGCATGAAACCCGTAGAAAACAGTAATTCTCTCCGTTATTTGAAGAGTACGCGAAATCATGTACATTAAAAAATTGAAATGAAGGAATGATTCACATTATAGTCTACAGATTTGGGAGAAAATCAGTACTGAATGACAAAATGTTTAAATAACTCGTTTGGTGTTCCTACAAACCCCCAGTTTATTCAATGATTTTTAAATTATATCCATATCTAAACCTTTCCTGGGTGAGTAGAATCTAAATACGATGTTTAGTGACATATGTTCAGCCGTTTTTCCGTGATGGTAAACAAAAAAACAAACAAACACGCAAGGTATTGAAATCGATAAACCATCAATAATCAGTCACTACTGATCTGCATTTAGTACAGTCGCCCAGATCGCAGATTCCAAATCTGTTGTTTTCCTAGACTTTTCTTAAATAATCGCAAAGAAATTGGAAATGTATTAAACATCTCCCTTGGTAAGTTATACCAATCCTTAACTCCCCTTCCTATAAACGAATATTTGCCCCAATTTGACCTCTTGAATTCCAACTTTATCTTCATATTGTGATCTTTCCTACTTTTAAAGACATCACTCAAACATATTCGTCTACTGATGTCATCCCACGCCATCTCTCCGCTGACAGCTCGGAACATAGCACTCAGTCGAGTAGCTCGTTTCTTTTCTCCCAAGTCTTCCCAGCCTAAATTTTGCAACATTTTTGTAACGCTAATCTTTTGTCGGCAGTCAGCCAGAATAAATTGAGCTGCTTTTCTTATTTTTTCCAGTTCTTAAATCAAGTAATCTTGGTGGGAGTCCCATACACTGGAACCATACTCTAGTTGAGGTCTTACCAGCATACCCTTGATATATATAAGAAAACATAAACGACCGGGCGAGTTGGCCCTGCGGTTAGGAGCGCGCAGCTGTGAGCTCGCATCTGGGAGATAGTGGGTTCGAACTTCACTGTCGACAGCACTGAAGATGGGTTTCCGTTGTTTCCCATTTTCACACCAGGCAAATGCTGGGGCTGCACCTTAATTAAGACCACGGCCGCTTCCTTCCCATTCCTAGGTCTTCCCTCTCCCATCGTCGCCATAAGACCTATCTGTGTCGGTGCGACGTAAAGCAACTAGCAAAAAAAATAATAATAATAAAGGATCCAATAATACTGCTTGGCAGAATTCTCCTCTTAATTATTATAGGGTCTGATAAGGCTTCGTCTACTCTAATTCTTTGAGTTCTATTTTCTAGAAATATAGCCACCCATTGAGTCACACTTTTTTCTAGTCAAATAGCACTCATTTTTGCCAGTAGTCTCGCATGATCCACCCTATCAAATGTGTCAGATAGGTCAATGGCAATATAGTCCACTTGACCTCCTGATTCCAAGATATCTGCTATATATTGCTGGAATCCTACAAGTTGAGCTTCAATGGAATAACCATTCCTAAACCAAAACTGCCTTCTGCCAAACCAGTTATTAATTTCGCAAACATGTCTAATAGAAACAGAAAGAATGCTTCCCCAAGGCTTACATGCAATGCATGTAAACGTATTGGCCTGTAATTTTCAGCTTTATGTCTATCACCCTTTCCTTTACACACAAGGGCTACTGTAGCAACTCTCCATTCATTTGGTATAGATCCTTCATGCAAAAAATAAACCAATATATTTGGATTCAATCTTCTCCCTCAGATCCACGTTGTCTGAAGCCATGTAGGTGGATTTTAGAAAGATATTCCTAGCCTGAGTTTGGCAGGTACATCTTCACCTGCTTCGTGTTTGAGCGAGAATTGCCCACCAGAAGCCTTACAATAATACTATTACTATCGGTAATTAACGTCGGGTAACACCAGATATGTTAGTGCAGAGATGATTGCACTGAGGACAAATGTCTTTGGTTGGAATGGCACGGATTAGCGTTTAAAGAATGATAATGATGATGTGACGAGTCATACAAAGTTGATATTTACTATGAACCCATTGTCGTCGCTGAGCCGGTTTCTAATACAAGAATGCGTAACAATGATAATAGACGTAGATTTGCCCCAAGAGGATACCACGTATTAGAAAGGAGTAGCCATGCTTGCCCTCCAAAGACGAGAAGGAAAACTAGTTACCGTACCTGTACTATGAATTTATTTTTCAAGGAGAGTGTGCATAACGTGCTATTAGAAGAGGGAATAATTTACTTTAGGAGAGCAAAGCTAGTCCATTGAAGACGTTCTCAGATTTCTTTGATGGTGTTATGAAAATCTAAAACCTACAACCTTTTTTCCAGTCTATGATCGGGTCAGGAATGGAATGAATGAAGCCCCCATCTAGCGGCGAGGATAGGAATTGTGCCGGCTGCCGAAGCCTGTCGTACTCCTCTGGGGCAATGATTAATGACTAATAGATGAAATGAAATGATATTGGAGAGTGTTTCTGAAATGAAAGGTGGCAGGGAAAACAGGAGTACCCGGAGAAAAATACGTTCCGCCTCCGCTTTTTCCAGCACAAGTCTCACATGGAGTGACCCGGATTTGAACCACGGAAACCAGCGGTGAGAGGCCGACGCGCTGCCGCCTGAGCTACAGAGGTTTTATGCTTTCGTTAATTAGTGCATACAGATTAAATATAAATATAATCACTTTTTTACTCGGCTAGGCACGCGTAAAATTAATCTTCTGGCCATTTACTGAACTGATTAACTCTGGATACTCTATCAAAATGCCTCCAATAAATGTCTTGTAATCTTTGAAGGTGTTGTTTTCTATAAATTATTTTCAAGTTGCTTTATGTCACACTGATACGGACCTTATGGCAACGATACGATAGGAAAGGGCTGGAAAGGGAAGGAAGAGGCTGTGTGTGCCCTTACCTACGGTTCAGCCCCAGCACTTGCTTGATGTGAAATGGGAAACAGCGGAAAGCCATCTCCAGGACTGCCTACAGTGAGCTTCGAACCCACTATCTCCCGAATGCAATCTGACAGCAACGTGATCGAAATGGTCATTTCGGAATATGCGAGCATAATACATTTATATACTACGACTATAAATAACAAAAATAATATTAATTGACCTAATCTTACTGCACAAAAAATTCTATAACAATTATTTAAATAATTCGTATACTTGTACTATGACAAATATAACAAAAAAAGTGTGAGGATTCCTTGAGTTCAAGCGCGCCCCGCCGGGCACCGCTACGGTGGGCAAGCTCCACAGTACCAATCAGCTGGTCTTAAGAATGTGGCCAGAGGAAACGTATTACTCCGTAACTGATAAGTATATACTGTACACTGTCTTTTAATAAAGCAATGAGAGATTACAATTAAAATACCAAGGCAGGGTACAATGGAAAAACTCATACATGGAAATAAGAGATACGGCCTTCATCACATGTTGCGGAAAGATAGATAGATAGATAGATAGACAGACATGATTTATTTTAACTGGCAAAGTTAGGGACACGTGTCCCTGTCTTACACTTAACCAGTGAAATACATAATTAACATAAAAATATATATAACATACTGAATAAATGAAAAAAGAGACTGAAACAAATTACTACGGTACTATGCTATCCTGCTGTACATAAAAATAACTATTATAATACACAATATAAATTAACATTTTGCTTCCTGCGAAGAAATTAACATACAACAAAGAACGAATTACAATTTCAATAATAATAATAATAATAATAATAATAATAATAATAATAATATAGATAAACCTACTAATATTTACAATTAATTTGTCCAATTCCAGAAGTATATCACATTGACGAAATGTTCAGTTTTCATGTGTTTATTGTGGGTGAAAAACATTTCAAAATGGGGATAGGGATAAGGATAACTATGAAGGAAAACCACAGCTGAGTACTTTCTAACACCACTGAATAATAATAATAATAATAATAATAATAATAATAATAATAATAATAATAATAAAAAAAATAATAATCAATAATGATAATAAGAGGAAGAAGAAGAAGGACCATGGGGAGAAGAAGAAGAAGAATGGCCATTATAAGAAGAAGAAGAAGAAGAAGAAGAAGAAGAAGAAGACTGTCGCACTACGAGCTCATTTCATAGAGATATTTTGAACACATACTTTTAAATCTTCCGTGGTTTGATATCCCTCTGACCTCCTGCGGAAGGAAGTTCCATTCACGGCTGGCCACAACAGTGAAGGAATTGTTGTAGGTTGACGATTTATGCTTAGGAATAGCGAGCAATGTCGAGCTCAGCGCTCTGGTGTTTTTATCATGGTGTTCAGAAAGGCTATGAAATCGTTCATACAGGTAAGATGGGGATTGTAAGGTAAGGATTCGGTGCAATGAAGTCAGGGTATGCAGCTTGCTTCTGTCTTCAAGGCGTAGCCATCCGAGGTCGACGTAAGACTGGGTAACATGATCTGAAAATTTCAGATTACATATAAATCTTACACAGGCATTCTGTGCACGTTGTAGTTTATCTCGAAGCTCGGTTTTCACTTCTTTGTAAACTACGTCACAATAATCGAATATTGGAAGAACGAGGGTTTCAACTAGTTTCTTCTTTAAACTGAACGGAAAAGTAAATTTGAAATTGTTTAATGTGTGCAACGTAGCAAAAACTCGTCTACTCACAGATATTATCTGATCCGTCCACGAGAGGTGCTGGTCAATGGTTACTCCGAGATTTTTTACGCTCTTGCAAAAGGGCAAAACTTGATTTTGAAGTTGTACGTCGGGGATGGACATGCGGAAATTGTCGGAAATAAGTCTTGGGTGGGCAATTACTAGAGCTTGGGACTTTTTTGGGTTCAAAATAAGTCCATGCTCGTAAGACCATTTACTTATGGCCTCTAGATCCATGTTAATTTTCTCGATTGCTGTCAAAACGTCTGTTGGTTTTGCATGGATGTACAATTGTACGTCATCAGAATAGATGTGACGTTTACAATGTGTCAGCTGTTTAGCTAGGTCGTTGATATAGGCAGAAAATAGCAAAGGAGCAAGGGTTGACCCTTGTGGGACACCTCTTTTTACATATTGGCACGAAGAAAATGCACCTTGATTGGTGACACGTTGTTGACGTTCGTGTAAATAAGCTCCCAACCATCTCAGAGTACTGTAAGAGAACCCTAGGTGATAAAGTTTGGATAGGAGCAACTCATGGTCTACAGAGTCAAATGCTTTGCTGAAGTCCAATAATACTAGGATAGTCAGTTTTTGCTCGTCAATAGCCTGTCTTATATCGTCAGTCACGCTTAGTAAGGCAGTACATGTACTGTGATTGCGTCGGAAACCTGACTGGTGTGGGTCTAATATGTCGTGGTCGTTGAGATAGTTGATGATTTGATTATGCACTATGTGTTCGAGTCCCTTGGCTACTATTGATAGTATATTTATAGGTCTGTAGTCACTGTTTAGTCTAGGAGATTTTATCTTTGGTAAAGGATGCACCAGGACCATTTTCCAGACACTTGGAAGTACACTATTTTGAAGGGAGAAATTGTATATGAATGTCAATACTGGAATAATAGCGTCGATAATTTTCTTTAGCATTATGATACATATATTGTCCACCCCTGTGGATTTAGTTTTGATTCGCATGATAGCCGCTTTCACTTGAAGGGGTGAGACATAACTAAAATAAAATTTGTCCTTGCCTACGGGTGGTGTGTTGTAATTTGCACACAAAAGATTTTCTTTTGCTTCTTCTTTTAATTGTACATGGGAGGATACGAAGCGATTATTCAATTCATCAAGAGAAACTTCCAAATCGTCTACCTTGTCCGGTTTATTTAGTCCAAAATGGCGGATTGACTTCCATAAAGTAGCGGGTCTTACGTCAGGTTTTATAAGGTCATGGGCGTACCGCAGTCGAGCGTTTCTTACTGTCTGAGTCGTTTTATTACGTAGTCGTTTGTAATAGATAAAGTTTTCCTCTGTCGGGTAATGTTTATATTTCCTATGAGCTGCATCCCGCTTAGCCATCATTGCTCTAATATCATCATTTAGCCACGGGGAGAGTCTTTTACAGACGCGTGCTGTTCGTATAGGGACATGTTTGTCAAAAATTTGTAGTATCATGTTATTGAAAGTGATGACCATGTCGTCAATATTAGTTTTATGAGTTATCTCCTGCCACGGCATCGAAAAAGCGTCTTCCAATAATTTTTCGTTGTTAATACGGCTATAGTCTCGGTAAGTCACGTACTTAGGTTTATGTTTAGGGTATCGCAGTGCGTAAGACATAAAGATGATGTCATGGGCTGACAGTCCGCTGGCCGTGATGTAATACTCTGTCAGGGTTGTTCGTTACTATTAGGTCCAGTAGTGTGTGTGAAGTTTTAGTGTGGTGAGTGGGAGAAAGTGGGAGGACCGCCATGCTGCATGCCTGAAACGTATTCAATAGATGGGTGGCTTCGGAAGAATCTGGATCTAGAAGATTTGTATTAAAATCTCCCATCATTATAAAATGTTCGTACATAGGTAACAGTCTGTTAATACCAGTCTCTAAGTCATTCAGACGGCGAGCTTTAGGCGGTTTGTATACTACACCTACCAAGCATTTAACAGTAGCGACCTGTAGCTCTATGAACATGTACTCAGGTTTACGCTCGTACTGTTCAGCCGACTGACAGATAATTTGAGGTTTCAAGCGCGAAGAGACAAAAGCACAGACCCCACCTCCCCCTTTGCCAAGTCTGTCATTCCTCAGAAGGCAGTAGCCAGGTAATTCAGGATTCTTAGCTTGATGTTTGACTTTCAACCAACTTTCACTGCATAATATGATATCAAAGGACAGTGGAATGAAAATCGCTTTTAGTTCATCTATACGAGTTTGAGAAACTAAACTCTGGGCATCAAGGTGACATATGTGAAGTGCGCTTTTATGTCTATTCAGAGCTGACTGGAGAATGTGTGTTGTAGCTTCAAGGGGTGGGGTTAGGGTCAATGGACTAGCAGGTTGACAGGTTGAAGGGCTGGGCGGGGAAGGGGAAGTGTGACAAGGAAAAGTATTGCAATGGTCAGAGGGATTACTGCTGTTAGTGGTATGCATTGCCAATTGCTAAAATGAAAACTAACTAGAAGTAGAACACAGCATGCGAATACAACCAATGAATAATCAGCAATTTACGTATTTTAGATAGCTAAATTGTCTATAATAATAATAATAATAGTAATAATAATAATAATATACCGGGCGAGTTGGCCGTGCGCGTAGCGGCGCGCGGCTGTGAGCTTGCATCCGGGAGATAGTAGGTTCGAATCCCATTTTCGGCAGCCCTGAAAATGGTTTTCCGTGGTTTCCCATTTTCACACCAGGCAAATGCTGGGGCTGTACCTTAATTAAGGCCACGGCCGCTTCCTTCCAATTCCTAGGCCTTTCCTATCCCATCGTCGCCATAAGACCTATCTGTGTCGGCGCGACGTAAAGCCCCTAACAAAAATAATAATAATAATAATAATAATAATAATAATAATAATAATAATAATAATAATAACGTGCAACAGCAGATTACGCGTACCGAATAACTCGAGTAGGAGCTTATTCTATGTAGTGTAGATGTTAGATCTATGTAGACGTAAATACGGGGGCCTGATTTAAATTTGAACCAGTTAGGAAAGTGATTAAAGAGTAAGTCAATCGACAGATGGTAGGATAAGAAGACAGATAAGCTAATCGATATTTAGATCAATTAATACGGTAAATGGATGGATAGATAGACAGATTATAGATAGATAGATAGATAGATAGATAGATAGATAGATAGATAGATAGATAGATAGATAGATAGATAGATAGATAGATAGATAGATAGATAGATAGATAGATAGATTTTCTTAAACTAAACAAAAAGATAGTTTCTCGGCTGTGACTTACGGTAAAGGATGGGAAGTAGACTCACATTGTCAAGTGATAAAGCAGCACTGCAACAGAACCTTATGCCATAGGAAGTTCCTTTAACTGGCAAACTCTTAATTTCATCCCGTCCGCCTTCTTGATTATGATGTCACCTGAATCAGTCCAAGTGTTTGTAAGTCCAAAACGCTGGATTGCTGTCTTCAAGATGGACATTCTGACAGCCGTAAGATCTTCACTGATTGTTGTAGATGATCCTTTCAGTTTCCTTTTCTTTGTGAAAACGTCCTGCCGTGAGCGATAAGACACAAATTTCACTAGGATAGGTCGTGTTTTTCCTGGAGATCGAGGTCCTACCCTGTGACACCTATCGATGTCATTAAGTCTCACATCTGCACCTACTGCTTTGCACACGTTGAGCACTAGTTCATCGCAGTTTTCGTTCGAACTTTCAGGAATGCCGAAAATTCTAACATTATTTCTCCTGCTATATTGCTCCAATGAATCACACTTAGCGTCAATATCCTCCTTCAGTTTGCGGATTTCCGCCTCATTCTTATCAAGTTTATCAGTTAACTCTGACAACGCTTCGATATTAAATTTTAAACTTTTTTCAAGTTCTTTTATGACCACTTCTGTTATGCGGGTCGAGATGGCCTGCACAATTTTTTCAAGGAAGCTGTCCGTTAATGAAGTCGTCCAGCGCGCACTTCACGAGGCGGTCTACATTGGCAGCACTGGTAATGGCTGGGCTTCTAACTCCGTTGTTTCGGCGACCCATTTTCTTTACAATGCGAATTTGGAAGAAAAAGATCAATACCAACAAAACGTGTGTGTATATTGATTGGTAAATACAATGTTACACTTCCGCAAATTTTTGTCACTTTCACTGCTGTATAACACCTTCAAATCACTTGATTACTGTGGAGCCTCACTCACTCACGTCCATTATAAATATGGCCCGATTTCCTTCGTTCTGAATAAAAATTGGCACTTCAGATAACGAGAAACATTTTTAAGTGCCTTTTGAGCGATAATATTGTCTTTTCGGCATCCGAAAGTACACTACGATGACTCTAATTTTGATCAACATTAGACTGACCTTTTAATCCCCATTCGCTGCTGCACTTCCGTTTTCTTCTTTTCAGAATGGTGTCTAGGTTCTCTTTCCTGTTGGGAGTCTCACAGGACTTAATCTCACCTGAAAGGTATTTCTTCAAATTAGGGAAAATGTAAAGGACTGCTCCTGGACGTGATTTCCATCTCACACGAGAGATATCCACGTTGTCATCACCATTCACTATAAAATTATCTGATTTTACTATCAAATCATCGGAGAAATGAACATGACAAATTTTGCTATTACGCGTTAAGTCAGTACCCTTCCGTGGAATAGCTCTGGCCCACTTTTTAAATTGATTTGTGTCCTTCGGTGGTGAAAAATTCGCATGTCATCAACTACTCTATCATAGCCTGACTTACAGCCAGGTAAAAAACATCCGACATGCTGAACTATTAAATTAGTCAAGCCACATAGGATACATGCTTGAAGTACACAACACAGAGTGAACTGAGTTTTGGAACAGAAAGCAAAGAAAATTCAACTTATGCACTAAAATATCTCTCACAGTAACGTCTCCCGCACTTTCCTATACCCGGCTTGCCGAAACTACTGGAGCACGTGTTGGATATAATCGTTTGCAGTGCTTGCAGTGGCGGGAGCACGAACTACTATGCTATAATGGCTGAATTCTCACACTTGGTCTTATATTCATCATGCTTGTACTAAAGTTACCTATCCAATCCTGAAAAATATTTCATTTTTAGGCGCAGTAAAGAATTATATGTTTCTGGTGTAATATAATATTGTCTTATTTCCATTGACGTATATAGCGGTGTTAACCGGATTCATATCCCATCATGGACATTTATACTTTTCTTTTAAATAGAAACATAGAACAAAATATAGTTAACTTTCTGTTTTAGTTCCTCAGATTCAAAGTAACTACGGTGAGGAGAAATAACAATAGCCTAGTAATGATATAACAGTATTAATAATTATGATAAAAATAATGGATCCCAAATTGAACAGGAGCCCTGGTGGGCCGTTGCCTACCAAGTGACGATGTTAAGCCCGCAGGCTAGCAAATTACGAGGTGCTGTGAGGTCAGCGAGACGAATCACTTCGGCCGTTATTCTTGGCTTTCTAGACCGGGGCTGCATTTTCACCGGTAGTTAGCTCTTGAAATGTAATCACGTTGCCTCATTGGACCTGAAATCAATCCTCCGATCCAGGTAAAATTTCCTGTCCTGGCCGTAAATTGGAACACCAAGGGCATATTATAGCATAAACATGTTAAAAAATGAGGAAGGAAAATAACTCCTTCGTTTTCAAATAACATTTAAAAGCAGTTTGCCACCACATTACCGTGCATTAAAAGCCGGTGCCACTGTCGTTTTATTGAACATTTAAGTTCTTCGTAAAGCCTTTTAAAAGGAATACGATGAATAAATCTGCGAAATATTCCGTATGACCACTGTCTAGGTATGAAATCAACACTGGTGAGAGGGGATTCCAAGAAAAAATCAAATATCACTAGATATAACACTTCCTTTTCGTTTAAAAATCAATTTTCTATTCACCATGATTTTTGTATGACAATTAACAAAGCGCAAGAGCAAACTTTACATCGTGTTGGTATCTCTACCTCAGGCAGTATTTACCCACTGTCAATTATATGCTGCAATGTCTCGAGTGCGTTCCTTCTTTAATTTTAAACTGCAAATAGCACCTTAAAGTCATACTACTATAAATGTTGAGTATAAACAAGTTCTGTCCGCCTCTGTGGTGTAGTGGTTAGCGTGATTAGCTGCCACCCCCGGAGGCCCGGGTTCGATTACCGGCTCTGCCACGAAATTTGAAAAGTGGTACGAGGGCTGGAACGGGGTCCACTCAGCCTCGGGAGGTCAACTGAGTAGAGGTGGGTTCGATTCCCACCTCAGCCATCCTGGAAGTGGTTTTCCGTGGTTTCCCACTTCTCCTCCAGGCGAATGCCGGGATGGTACCTAACTTAAGGCCGCTTCCTTCCCTTCCAATCTTCCCCATCCCTCCACAAGGCCCCTGTTCAGCATAGCAGGTGAGGCCGCCTGGGTGAAGTACTGGTCATACTCCCCAGTTGTATCCCCCGACCAAGAGTCTGAAGCTCCAGGACACTGCCCTTGAGGCGGTAGAGCTGGGATCCCTCGCTAAGTCCGAGGGAAAAATCGAACCTGGAGGGTAAACAGATGATACAGATGATGATGATGATGATGATAAACAAGTTCTTTGAAAGGAGCATTGAAAGCTAGTTATATGTTCTATGTTGCAATATCTCGAGTGCGGTCCTTCAATAATTTTAAATTGCAAAAATCATATTACTAGAAGTGTAGAACATAGTCAATGTCTTTGAAAAGAGCACTGAAAAATTATGAATCAGTTAGTTAGCATTCTAATTATTATAAATTACTTCAATCGTTACACATTTGTTGTTTATTTCTACAACTACAGAAAACGTGGGATTCCGACGGGGTTACACTAGTTTATTATTTAATTAAGATTTACAAGCGCAATGATCGTGAACGGTTTCAACCTCGTACGTCGCATGGTTTGTCACAAATGCAATTTTTTGGTTCACTAGGTAAGCCCGATTTAAATCTCTTATTGGATGGAATTTTTAAGAATATTTCTTAATTAGCCGCTGTGACATGAAAGTACTTGTTTAAATAGATTGCTGTACGTCACAAAAACATAGATAGGTCTTACGGCGGCGATGGGACACGAAAGGGCTGTAGTGGGTAGGAATCGACCGTGTTCTGATTAATGTACAGTTCCATCATTTGCCTGGTGTGAAAATGGGCAACCACGAAAAACCATCTCCAGGTCTGCCAATAGTGGGGTACGAACTCATCTCCCGATTTTTTTTTGCTAGGGGCTTTACGTCGCACCGACACAGATAGGTCTTATGGCGACGATGGGATAGGAAAGGCCTAGGAGTTGGAAGGAAGCGGCCGTGGCCTTAATTAAGGTACAGCCCCAGCATTTGCCTGGTGTGAAAATAGGAAACCACGGAAAACCATCTTCAGGGCTGCCGATAGTGGGATTCGAACCTACTATCTCCCGGATGCAAGCTCACAGCCGCGCGCCTCTACGCGCACGGCCAACTCGCCCGGTATCTCCCGAATTCAAGCCCTTTCAAGTCGTATTTACCGAGCGAGTAGCTGCGCGGCTTGAGTCAGGTAGCTTTCAGCTTGAATTCGGGAGATACAGTGACATGATTTCGGATAAATGAATATTTCGTTTTTCAGGATTACACCCCCTTTCATCTCCCTAGAAATGGATAGTTTTCAAATTCTTCTGTAGCAAACACTTAACATATAAGGGCCACCATCGTGTGAAATGAAAACCACTGTTATTGTTAGACAACCCCTACTTTCAAAATCAACTTGTGTGGTGACAAGCCGGGAGGATATAAATAATTTAGAAACTATGTAGGGTAATGAACAGGTTCTTCACTGTCAACTTCTGTGTATAGAGAGTAATATACTTGAACTTCGGTAGTGAATTTGGAGAAAGACAGCTTTTGAAGTAATACTTTCTCTGCCCTGTCTTGTTCTTCCTCTTCTTCTTTTCCTACCGCTTTTCCCACTCTTGTGGGGTCGCGGATGCGAGCTGTGTCGCACATGTGTATTTGGCTCTGTTTTACGGACGGATGTCCTACCTGACTCCAACCCTACATGGAGGGATGTAATCACTATTGCGTGTTTCTGTGGTGGTTGGTAATGTAGTGTGCTGTGTGAATATGGAGAGGAGAGTGTTGGGACGGACACAGACACCCAGACCCAGAGCCAGAATATTTAATCAGACTCGATTAAAATCCCCGAATCGACCTGGAATCGAACCCGGCATCCTCTGAACCGAAGGCCAGTACGCGGACCCTTTATCCAGCGAGTCGGAATTCTTTCCCTGTCCGGTGACATTCGGGAATCCCATTGTTGGTCAGTTTCATGGTTACGTGAAAAACGAAAATTTTCGAAAGCAATGTACTACGACCTATATCGCTTTCTGTCTCGTCATGACCGGTTATCATAGATTTTATATAGATAACGAAAATCACTGGAAAACTTTTATTGTATCGTAGCATGTTCGACGAATACTGGCCGAAAGCTCGCGCGCTGGCTTGCAAACTACTCGGTTGCTCAGAAGCTAGCCATTTACATTTCTATATTTCAGATTGGAAATTGCGCGGAAAAAATGAAACCGACGATGTCTCCTGAGACGGACAGTAGGCGAGGTTAAAAGTCAAGTTGTGAGTTTCACAAATAGGAATAGTCTTCTCAGTTTTAACTGCTGCGTTGATGGGGTGAAAGTTCCTTATGGGGATCACTGTAAGTACCTAGGTTTAAATATTAGGAAACATCATCATTGAGTGAATCACATAAATGGGATTGTAAATAAAAGGGTACAGAATTCTGCACATGGTTATGGGGCTATTCAGAGGTTGTAGTAATGAAGGATGTAATGAAGAGGGCATAAGACCCCAACTCGAGTATGGTTCCAGAGTATAGAAATGGAAAAAATCCAACGAAACGCAGCTCAATTTGTTCTGGGTGATTTCCGACAAAAGAGTAGCGTAACAAAAATGTTGCAAAGTTTGGGTTGGGTAGACTTGGGATAAAGAAAACAAACTGCTCGACAAAGTGCTATGTCCTGAGCTGTCAGTGGAGAGATGGCGTGGAATGGCATCAGTAGACGAATAAGTTTGAGTGGTGTCTTTAAAAGTAGGAAAGATCACAATATGAAGATAAAGTTATAATTCAAAAGGACAAACTGGGGAAATATTACTTTATAGGAAGGAAAGTTAGGGATCGGAGTAACTTACCAAGGGAGATGTTCAATACATTTCCAATTTCTTTGCAATCATTTAAGAAAAGGCTACGAAAACCACAAATAGGCAATCTGCCACCTGGGCGACTGTTCTAAATGCAGATCAGTAGTGATTGATTGTGATTGAAAGTATAGATGAAAATAATGTTCTGTAAATTACATTTTATTCTACATTAGTTACTTGAAGGGAATAAGCAATTTATTTTTATAATGATTAACTAAATAATTTAAACGTTGTTTTTAATGATTACGATTTTTTACTGCAAACTGTAACATAAAACAGCTGAACAATCTTTTCCCTCATGGTATAGATGTATCTTTAACCGGCTGAACTGTTGCACGAACGACCGGTTGTTCTTCGACTTGCTTCATTTAAATCGTTACTGCTCGGCTTCCTTTGGCCATAGATGAATGTTTCTGAACATAACCCTTCCTCAGGAAATGTTTAAGAGAATGGCGAAAAACGCATTAAAATCCATCCAGTGGTTTATGAGATTAGCCCTCACAGACAGACAGACAGACAGACAGACAGACAGACAGACAGACAGACAGACAGACAGACAGACAGACAGACAGACAGACAGACAGACAGACAGACAGACAGACAGACAGACAGACAGACAGACAGACAGACAGACAGACAGACAGACAGACAGACAGACAGGATCGAGGACTTTACTGTTTACTAAGCAGAGATATCACAGATGTCGCTTTTCTCACTTGGCTAATGTAGGATTTTGATTGGGATTAAGGATACTTTTCTGACGCCACTTGATTTTTCCGGTGAAAATTACAACCCGAATTCAACCAGCAATGAAACCGTGGTCTTCCGTGTGGAGAAACAGCAAGCTAATCCACTATGCTAATCATGAACATGAACTTATTCTACTTTTATTGTAATTTAATATTGTAAACTAATAAGGAAATTATTAGGTAGTATAAAAAACAAGCCAAATCGAACTCAATGATCCTCACTGCTAAGCACAAAGTCCTGCAGATTAGGTGAAGTGAGGTCAGAACGACGAATCCCCTCAGCCGTCATTCTTGGCTTTCTAGACTTTCCTCACCGCCAAATAGCTCCTCACATTCCGGCTAATTATCCCTGTTCTGGTAGGAAATCGAACCTGGGTCATCGTGCGACTTGGCTAAGTGATTCTCGTCTTGTAGTTGTGAGATGTTGAGTTCAAACCACGTTTTCGGCAGCCCTAGTTTCTCTTTTCTAAATCAAGCAAATTCTGGGGCTGATCCACAATGGAGGTCATGATCGCTTCCTTCCCATTAGTAGTCCGATCCTTTACCGATGTTAGCATAAGAGCTACCGAACTCGATAGCTGCAGTCGCTTAAGTGCGGCCAGTATCCAGTAATCGGGAGATAGTGGGTTCGAGTCCCACTGTCGGCAGCCTTGAAGATGGTTTTCCGTGGTTTCCCATTTTCACACCAGGCAAATGCCGGGGCTGTACCATAATTAAGGCCACGGCCGCTTCCTTCCAACTCCTAGGCATTTCCTATCCCATCGTCGCCATAAGACCTATCTGTATCAGTGCGACGTAAAGCAAATAGCAAAAAAAAGAAAAGCATAAGAGCTATCTTAGTCGGTGTAACGTGACACCAATAATAAATGCAAAGAAGGGAGGAAAACTCGTTCTCTGAGTAAGAGACAAGCCCACGACCACGGAGGTAGCTCTAAAACTATTATTATTATTATTATTATGATTATTATTATTATTATTATTATTATTATTATTATTATTATTATTATTAAGAGTGTTTTGTTTAATATCCCTTCAATTTCTACAAACTTTAAAAGATGGTAATGTGATGGAGATCATTATTTTAAAAGGGAAATACAACGAGTTACTCATTCGCTCATAGTACTAACCAGAGTAGAAAACAATAATCATCACCGATTGATACGATATATTTGAGATTCGGTGTCTCTAAGAATAAATATATCGGTAAATGGATATGATGTGAATTTGAAAAGCTAACTATACCATCGGCGGGCACGGAATGATAATGACCGCATCCGATTCTCCTCAAAGTGCCCTTGTGTTAAGCGGCTACTACAGCTTTGTCATCAAAAGCATCGAAATATTTACGCTGATATTCCTTTGGGCAATTTTGTCAGTGATGTAGATGATCTAGGACCGCAATCGCAACCGTCACTTTTTATATATTTCGATATTTTGTGGCTTTAGTTCTAGCCATACCATTTCTTTACGTATTAGGCGTTCCTAATAACTGGCCATGATTGTGAGATAGAAAATGAACACTCCTCTCTTGGATTTGCCAGCCGGGTAGTGTCGAAGTGTTCCTAATAAAGGCTGACCAATGGAAGTCATGAGATCGTACAAGATTCAAGTACTAAGAAAACTGATGAAACGTATTTCCTGATCATGTTATTACTGTTTTCATACAACGTTATTTATGGGAAAATTAGAGAACACAATACACTATAAAGCCAATTTTCAAGGTTGTAACTGTTATGTAATTGCCCAAAAGTGCATTTCAAAATTGGAGAAAATGAATGCAATTTTTATTAAAGAACGGTTTTGTTAAATAATAAACCAAATATAGTGCTTTATTGATCTTCAAATGTCCTTTAAGTGGAAAAAGTACGTAAAATTTAATACAATTACAAATATATTATTTGCTCACTTTCATTTTACAACTTGCTTCATTTCAGAATAACACCATGCATCATTATTCTCGCTTCTTCTGCTTTACCTTTATTATTTCCACATTACTGTAAGTGGGGTCGCGGGTGTGGATTAACTTATTTCAATTGTTCCTGTCTCCGACCTGCTTTTCCTGTAGGTTCAACTCTGTCATAACCTTCAACCATTTTCTTCTCGGCCTTCCTTTTCTCGTCTTGCCAGCCGCAACCATTTCCCTATAGGGTCTTCGACTCTGCTTTCAACCATACATATCTTTGTCAATGCACACGATATCTCGTTATCTTCATTTCTGCAAAATGTATCTTTTGCAGCAGGTCTCTAGTGACAGGCATCGTTTACACTCCATATATATGTGCGCTGCTCTCACAACCCCCTTGCGTATTTTCCCTTTCAGCCTGAATGGAATCCTTTTGTCACACAACACGCTGCAAAAACTTGTCTAAGCATTCCAGCAAGACTGGATTCTACTTGAGATTTCACTTTCGATATTCCCTTTGTCATTTATGGCGTATTTAACAATTTCACCATTGGTATCCTCACTCCATGTAAGGCTCACATGGCCCACATGCTTACTTTAATGGATCTTCCAGGGATTTTCCAAGTCCTCCTGCCACACTATTGCTTCATTTTGCGAGTATGTACATAAAATCACTTCTTCGGCAAATCTCATCATCCATGGTGCATCCTTCCTGTCTGTCTCTGACATCACATCCATTACAATGTTGAGAAGTGAAGGGCTTATTTATAATACTAAGCAAACTCCTATTTTACTAAAGAGAACTTGCGATCCACGATCCACATTTGACACTTGTGTATTGTTCCTGTACAGATCTTGGATTGCTTCATCACACTGCTCAGGAATATCTTCCTTCCTCAGCTATGTCCACAATTAAGCTCTCTGGATCCTGTAGAATGATTTCTCGAAGACAAAGAATACCACCTAAAGCTCCTTGTTTCCCTCTCTATATTTCTCCATTAGCTGCTGAAGGGCAAATATGGCATCGACAGTTTCTGTGTCAGCCATAAATTTGAACTGTTTCTTTCAGATCTCTAGTTCGATACGCAGTCTCTATCGATCACCCTGAATGTCTCACTAGTTTAATACCACTGTAATGAATGCACGATTGGATGTCTCCCTCGTTCTTGAATATGGGAACCAGTAGGCTCTATCTCCATTCTTCTTGCATTGATCAGCTGATCATGATGTTTTTCAATGGAGAGGTTAAAAAGGCAACTGCTTTCTCACTTAAAAATTCCATCTTTCCACCGGGATACTTGGCCCAGCCGGATCAACAGTACAGTATTTCTCCCAAACCTCAATGCACTCTCATATTCTCCTCATTCATAATATTCTCAAAATATTTCATCCATGGGTTCAAAATCTCTAAGTCTTCACACTCTCGCTGGCTTTACTATTTCAGTGGCCTGCCGTTAGGCGATCAAATATAGAGGATGGTTGCCTAGTTGTACTTCCTCTTAAAACAATAATCACCACCACCACCACTTAGACGATCAAAACGAGATATGGACGGAATGTTTGGGTGTATACATTCTCGATATTTGTTGATGTCTTCCGCTTTAGTAGGTTTTAGTTTCAATTCATCCGTTCAAGGCCCAGTAAAGTTATACAACTTTGAATTCTTCTTAAACATTTCGAATAGGTTTTTGTGTAACTCAGAGTATATGGTCAGAGCTACCACTTTCAAAATTGTCTCTGTATTGAACACTAGTAATCCGTGACTCGCTCGGCCACTTTCTCTCGTACTCAGCGGCAAGTCTTCTTAAAATATGGTGCAAGAATGGCCCTTTGGTGTGCGGAGTTGAAGGGCGTGGGTTATACTCAGCGCAACGGACCTGAATGCTTTTCAGACACAAAGCATAAAGCATGTTATCTTTATATTGAATAGTTCCTTAACTGAATGAATTGCGGAGGAAACAGATTATCCATCTGTATAGACATCTCATATTTGGTCAAAATTGGTCTTCAATGGCTGTTTATCTCATTGTTTCAATTATTAATCTATATTATCCAATATGTTTGAAGGGATGATTATTTAAGCGACTGATACTATCACTGATATTTTACCACTGCATCTGGTATTATCAGGATGAATTGTCACGTCCCTTTGGTTTTCACGTTAAAGTGAAGGCCCTAAGGCTATGCTCACGATATCAACAGTCTCTTATAACTAGTAACTTGCTTGCTTGGGATGGGTAACAGGTTTTACTTCCCTTTAAAATAATTATCACAATGAACACCAACCGCTACAATATATTTGGGAGGATAAAGTTACTTACCGTATACATCATATGTAACGGGAAGGTTAGCCTCCATTTGCTCGTTATGATCCATACTAACAGTGTATGGTGCAGGAGGAACCTCATCTTGCAGATAGTCAAAATTCCAATATCGAAAACTTGCTATCGAATGGGTCCCCTCAAAATCTAAACCTGCCATTAGGACAAGTATTAATAATCCAATTATCTTGCTTCGCATTATCATCCTTACTTTTTCTGCGTAACTCATAACCATAGTAATGTATCATTATGTATGTATTGTTGCTCTAACACAAGTCAGTGGTCGTAGTGGAGTGCCCAAAACCTAGCTCCCACAATACAGCAGAGTCATTATTGACTATCGTTTGAAGGGAAATGATTGTTAGTTTGGTGGTGGTGGTGGTTGTTATGATTGTTATAAAGGTCCCGATACATACTACACTGGCTTCAATTTAGTGAAATTTAAATTATCATTGACCTACAACTACAAACTTGACAAAACGTCCATAATATCCTATAAAATGTGAACCTCCGTAGCACAACGGTTAGCACCATTATCGTTGGCTCTATTGCCGGTACTGCCAGAGATTTTTATATGCAGGATCCAAGAAGAAGCATAATGATATGAAACCAGCTACCGTACGCAGGTATTCTGACTTGATGCCGTCTTGGTTGCCTGTGAGTTAACTTCAACTTTCCACTTTCATTCTACCAAACTGCGGAGAAACGGGCATCTGTAGGGATATCTGTAGCTTAGTTTTATTTAATTGTTCTAAATGTGTCACGAGAGATCATATAATGCCGACTTCGTACAGAATAGATGCCGAATGAACATTTTGGCCCCTTCAAAAATTCGACTGCCTCTGTGGGTTTAAACTTGTCTGGTGCCATACCGCTGATCAAGAAAGGGAGCTGGTACTGTATATGCAGCTCACCTTCCTTGGGAGGGGAGACTGAAAATATTTGCCCCACCTTGTACTTTTACTCATGCAATAATATCCACATTATTATTTTTAGAAAAGTCCGAAGGTACCTGTATGTTGATTCCTCTGGACGAAGACTCATTGGATCCTCAACAACTGAGCTATCATCTGTGATCAAAACAGGCACCATACAAGGCACGTGATGGGGAATAATGAGTGTGGTAGTTTTCCGTTCTCTTTCTCACTGAGCCAGAAGTGATATGGCATATAAATCTGCCAAGCCCATTGAAATATACGCTCCAGTCAATCCTATTTTGCACTAATCAGAATAGGGACTAGCTTCATAAGGACTGGCAGTGCTAACATCACCCTTACCTCAGTCACTGCCATATTTTCAAAGCCAAGGAAGAGACTGAGACAGAAAAATGACAGTAACACATTTGTTCTAATCTATACCAGAATGCAAGATGTTCTGTGAACACTAGGTCTTGCCAGTAAGGGCATAAAAGGAATTGGGCCAAAAGGACGTGGTGTTCGCAAGCGGTCATTCATCCAAGTAGTGACCACACCCGATGATACTTATCAGCGTTGATCGGATGAGAACCAGTGCCTAAAGGTAAATGGGCCTTGAGGGCTTAGTGTTCATACGCGGCCATACATCCAAGTACTGACCATGCCCAGTAATGCTTGTCCACGAGTGGATCATCAGGTTACTAACAGTTTTTCAAAATTTTATTCCCAATATTTCACAAAAAGCATAAAACCCCAAAAGTAAAGCAAAAGTGGGCAAAATTTCTATCTCCTTCAAAGCAGAGCTTTTGTTCTTCGGGATGAAACACCATGGGATTAACAGGTAAATTTTTATATACAGATTTTTTAAATTGAGATTTTTCTGGCGGTAGAGGTGGGATCCCTCGCTGAGTCCGAGGGAAAAACCAACCCTGGAGGGTAAACAGATTAAGATAGAAAGAAATATATATTTCTGAAAATGTCCTACGGTTTCTTGCCATATTTAGTTTTGTTTTTATTTAAATGGGACAATTTTTGTTCACCCTCCACAAAATTTACACGTAAATAATTATGAAAAGCATTAAGTGAATATTATAACTACGAGATATGATTTCTTTCATATCAACGAAAAATGTAAATGCCAGGAACATACTGTACTTTTCAACTTAAACCGTGTTCAGTTGCTTCATACTCTGTGCCTTCCCTCCGTGTTCGTTGTATACTTCCAGTCCACGCTTTGCTCTTCTGACTTTCAAAGTCGATTTCCGTGTCCGCCTTTCTGCTGAAGTGAGTCTTAAACAACCATGATGAGTCAGCATTCTCCTGTAGAATTTCCCAGTTGTCTTATTCAGTTTCTCCAGCAACTTCACTTTGCTCTTGCCACCATCGCTGAAACTATTAACGGCAGTTTCAGCAGTTTTGACAACTTTATGTCCACTTGCTTAGTGCGCTGGCCTTCGTTCAATGACCGATTCTCACTCGGGTCGGAACGATGCCTTTAGTGGTTAATTCATCTGACTCTTGGACTGGGTATGCGTATCATTTTAAAATTATGTTGATGGTCAACGAGTATGTACTCTGCTTTACTGGTGGTAGTACATCCATAAGTCCTCAAAAATATTCCATGTGATGTAAACTATTTACGAGGCACATTAATGCATGCGTAATGATTATGTTTATCTCCGAAACTCTGTTCTCTGCAGTTCATTTTCTGCTTCTGAACTCCTTCATGCTTTAAAATTTTTAAAGTTTATGCTAAAGGCACTATACAGCCCAAACACTCTTCTTTCAACCACCATGACCTGGCCATGTCAAACTCCACAACGCAAGCTCTTACTAATGCTACTAGCTAAAACAATAATATATCCAGTGCTATCTACCTTCCAGATTGTAGATGTCTATATGAGATCAGCCTCACTCTCCACAGGAATCTTCTACCCCAAAGCAATATGTGGAGTTTCTCCTTCCTGTGAACTCTGAATATCTTGGTTTCTTATGAAATTTCCTTCTTCTTTTGGTGTGATTGTCTTTCTTCTCCATTTGTTCAAAGTTAATACACAATAGACCTACCAGAATAATTCCTTATATATAATACACTACGAACTATCGTCTGCTCAAGTTCTCAACAAACCAGGAATGTTATAACCATGGATACTCGATTATCAATCACACTTTCAACGAATTGTTACGAGGGTAAAGAATAGCTGGTTTTTCTTTGTTCATTGTTCAACAGAGTTAATACTTCAACTCGAAAAACAAGCTGGAAAATCTTTACAAAATACGAATAGCATAATTATTGAGCTGACAAATGTGCACAGACAGAGGCTGAAATTTCAAATTTGTACAATGTAACGTCATTCCCAGAAATCAACACAGCGAGATATCATAACAAATAGTGGCTCAATTAGAAGTACTAAACCATTATGGCTGATACAATGACAAATAAAGGTTATGAATTATGACATTTTTCACTACTGACAAACATAGATGGCGCATGATGTCGAACTGCGTACATCCGGGCTTCTTTTGCCTTCCACAGAAATATTTGAGAATTAATCTAGTACCAACCGATTAAGGGTTACATGAACAATGCAATGATGACCATCATACTTGAAGTGATCAGTGAAAAGTACTATATTTCGGTGACATGAATGAATCATTTTATTCTATTCTGAGGTTTATCACCATCACGGCCATGGCCGTTAACGTGTCAAATCCTTGCCGTTTGACACGAATGTTACTGTTCGAATCCCATTCGCTGAAATTATGTTTACCATCAGAATATTGGTAGGCAGGAAAGAAGAGGTGGTTTTACGGAACTTCTGATCACCAGAAAGCGTGCCAAAGCTCGAATTAAACTCAAAACCTCTCCGCAGTACTCTTATAAAGTGAGGGCTCATGGCGCTATTGATGGTGATTAGTTTTGGACAGTTGTATTTAGCTTCATCAAGAGTAGGCATATCCATAAACATCAAATTATAATTCCGAGCTACAACTGCACTCAATATGGTTTGTCAGAAAATACTATTAATACCCGTTTTGATTCAATTCGAATGACGTACAAAACCTGGAAAGTGTAACTTTTATTCATAAGATATATTAATAGTCCATTTAGAATTTCCAGTTACTTTATATATAGCAATTTCGACAGAAAAAGACAGGCTTGTTTACCAGTTTATCATAATTTCTAACGGGGAAAATGTTTCACGTAACGGGTGATACACGCACACAGGTAAATGCGATGGATTTGTTATTAACATATTGAGCACTGTCTGACATGGACTGCTCTGCTGTTATTCTTATCATCCTTTTACGTGCGCTGCTGCCACTTTCAAAAATATTTGACCCCTTTTCAGTTTTGTTGTCCCTCGCCGGACCTAACGAATCCAGAGCAATGGCTTTGTCATGGTAGTATGCCTTACCCAGGGGATACTATACCCCTGTACGCTATGTCGTGGCCTAACGCACTTAACCAATAGTTTTGTCACTGCCTGTACCCAATTAATCCACACCAATGTGTTATTTTTTAAGGGAGTATGCCTTACTCTGGAAATACTGGAGATCTGTATGCCACTGCACGCCGCCTAATCTAAGGGTTTATGTCCCCAGACCCCCTTCGTTTCCCGTGCAAATGTTGACTGTCCAGTGTTGATGAGAACCAATCCATGCTAATGGATTTGTCATTCGCTGGACCTAACCACTTGAAACTCAATGGTCTTTGTGCGCGCGGCAAGAAATTCACTCCAATTTTGTCCACTGTCGAATACAGAATGAGTCGCGTGGCATTTTGCACCACTAACTAGCTGTCGCGGGAATGGTACGGGAGTTTTTTCCTCGAATGATGCAAAGTTATAGGATACACACGTCTAAACAAAATCTGACCTAAAA
Source organism: Anabrus simplex (assembly GCF_040414725.1). NCBI lineage: Eukaryota > Metazoa > Arthropoda > Insecta > Orthoptera > Tettigoniidae > Anabrus > Anabrus simplex. The sequence goes on along the minus strand of NC_090265.1, from coordinate 148,015,139 downwards.
ACAATAATATAATGGTGCAAAATATTACGTACTTTAATGGAGGGCAGATTATAGGTCAGTGCAGCTGAACATTAATTTCCTCTGCGAATACTTAATTTAGTACTATGCCTGCACTTCACACATTTCCTTTTCCTGGTCATTCTCCGTTGTTTACCCGTAATATCAATGAACTTTCTAAATCACTTTTTAAAGTCGCTGAAGTAGCAACCTAACAGACATAAACATCCATATCTACTAAAGATGAATTATTGATTAGCGTAAGAATAAATATCCTATTTATTAACATCGCAGTTAATCATTCATTTATTTCCGGACTGAGAAACTCAGACGACAGAGCGCTGGCCTTCTGAGTCCAATTTAACAAGTTCAACCAGACCAAATTGCCAATGATAAAATATCAAATTTGGGCAAGATTTTAGTATTGCCATTTATTTTTACTGCTGGTCCCGTGGTGTAGAGGTAACGTGCCTGATTCTTACCCGGAGGCTTCGGGTTCGATTCCCGGCCAGGTCAGGGATTTTTACCTGGACCTGAGGGCTGATTCGAGGTTCACTCAGCCTGCGTGATTAGAATTGAGGAGCTAACTGACGGTGAGATAGCGGCCCCGGTCTAGAAAGCCAAGAATAACGGGCGAGGGGATTCGTCGTGCTGACCACTTGACATCTCGTAATCTGCAGGGCTTCGGGCCTTGGTAGGCCAAGGCCCTTCAAGGGCTGTAGTGCCATGGGGGGTATATTTTTATTGGTAGGCGCCTCTCTGTTCACGAGCAACGCCAAGACTCCCTGACCTTCGTGTTATGAGTGACATGACCTTTTCATTACGTTCATGTGTAATCCACCGGAATAGCAAGAAATAACAGAGACTTACATGCAGCGTCAAAAATATTAGAATAGGCACGACGTAATTGCCTCTTTGTTCCAGTCAATAGTAAAAATAAATAACGAACCTCTTTACAAAACTGCGGATTTTTGCCTGAGCTGGTGGCAAATGTTTCCAATGTAATGATAGAAAATAGGTGTTACTCATGCACATTTCCATCCGTTGCTACAGGACAGAATCAAGCTATCTCTCATTGAGGAAGTAAACAAGCAGAGAGGTTTCTGACCTTGAACTAGACCTTGTCAATCATAGGGTAGTTTATTCGATAGTGATACACTGTCCATTTGGCTGTTCGAACTGGAAATATCCCTGCATGATAAGCGGGTGCTGAATCAGGAGATATGCCCGACCCTTCTTCACCTTCATCCCGACTGGACAGGAAGGCTACCGTCAGTACCGTAGGCATACTCTAAGTGAAGGTGGCTACATAATCAATACTAAAGATCTCGATTTGGACAGGAACTGGGTCATGCAGTACAACCTAATTCCGTTTCAGACATGTATGGTTCGCTGAAACTTACAGTTCTGCAACTCCGCAAAATCCATAAAGTACACTAGTGTCCAAAAGTTAAGCATAAGTTACGAGTAAGCAGGGCAACAGGAAATAGACCGCAAATCGCACGACATATGCACCTACCAACCTTAAGTGTTCGCTCTATATAGGACAGGAGTGTTCCCTGACAGGAGTGTTCCCTGCTTTGACTAGCGGCGTAACCACAAGACAAACACAGCCAGTGCCTGCGCCCCATATTCCTTCAGTCGTGTTTGCCCTGTTGTTGTGTGTTGAGTGTAGCCTCGTGGTAAACGTGACAAAATAATGGCACTACGACGCCATTTGGACCCCGTTTTTCAGGGTAGAATACTCGGCCGCCTGGAAGCAGGCCAGACACAGACCGAAGTCGCCGTATCCTTGAATGAGCCACAAAGTGTCATTTCCAGGATTTGGAGACGATTTTGAGACACAGGAGATGTTAGGCGTACGCCAGTACCAGGTCGACCAAGGGTAACCACCCCACAGCAGGACCGATATCTGGTCTTAATCGCCCAACGAAATAGGAGTGCACCTGCAAGACAATTGTCGGCGGAGCTTGCAGCCGTCTCAGGGGTTGCCGTTTTCCGGCAAACTGTGCACCGGAGGCTCAGAACAGCAGGGCTGATTTTTTGACGTCCAGCCGTGTGCATCCAGCTTATTCGAGCACAGAGACGGGCCCATTTACTGTGGAGTCGTCAACATCGAAACGACCATGAGTGAAAAGAGGCATGTGCTCTTCACATATGAATCCCGCTTCAGTTTGCAGAACGATTTCCGTCGCACATTAATCTGGAGAGAACCAGGTAGCCGATACAACCACAGGAACATCCTGGAACGAGACCATTATTGTGGTGGTGGCGCCATGGTGTCGAGCGCCATCATGGCATCATGTTGAATGGCCTTACGGACCTGCACATCTTCATGAGTGGTCCGAAGAACACTGTTAATGCTCGGAGATACAGGGATGAGGTTCTGAGAGCACACATTCGACTCTTCAGAGATGCGGCTGTGCCAGACTTCCCCTTGATAGACGCTGATGCCCGACGGCACCGCGCTGCTCTGGTGGATGAATTTCTGGCTGAGGAAGACATTCACCGCATGGACTGGCCAGCGAAGTCTGAGGATCTGAAACCTATAGAACATGCCTGGGGTGCATTGGGAAGGCGTCAGCCTCCACCAAGGACCCTCCAAGACCTTTTCATTGCCCTTTTGGAGAAATGGGATCTACTGCCACAACAGGTCTTGGACCATCTGATAGAGAGCATGCCACGTCGCTGCGAAGCATGTGTGACCGTCAGGGGTAACCATACACCCTATTAACAGCATATTTTGTTGTGGAAGACATTGCCAAATTTTAGTAGTTGTTGTCAAAAGTGTACCTTAATTATCTGAACCTTTCTGACACTGTATTTTGGACAAGTTGTGTGACATATGGTGTGTGAGTCAGCTTCCGTTTGTTCAGCAATCCGTGTGACACTCCTATTAGACCAATGCTTAACATTTGGACAATAGTGTACATATGCAAATAGGCGAAGAAAGGCTCCAACCAGGTGATATTAACCGTGTATAATGAGCTGAATGAAGAATCAGGGAACTCAACAGGTCACTATATCAACAGCTCAGATGCACTTCACCTCTACGGACGGTTTCATTCTGTCGTGCGTCTTACTGTCCATCTCGAGAATGACAAAAAGGCTATATATCATAATTTTAATCATTATTCACAAGGAAAAAAGTCCACCGAAAACTACACTAATTGCCTTTTTCGATGTATGCGAAGTCGACATTTTTACTAGGAAATTACTTTTCTGTTAAACTACTTTACCTTTTTCGTGGAAGGAGAGTTTCGGTAGGATACTAGAGGAAAACTCTGTATCAGCCAATGCTGGAGTGAAGGAGGCCCAGGTGCAGCGTTCACTGTCCAGCCAGTAATGTCGAGTGCTGTTGTCTCCGTCTACTAGCGCATGCAATCCGAGGGCCTACGTATTTTAAGACCTTAAGTCCTTTGCTGTGAAAGTTAACCTTACGTTTCAGTCAGCTCGCAGGACGCTAGGTTTCATAGCGACCACGCCATAACAGAAGCAACCGACCTAGACACCTCCAAAGAAATTTGTGACCTGGTCGGAGTTATGCTGGTGTTTTGCCAAGTGTCAGACGCCTTGGCGCTTTTTGAAAAGCACGGGGACAGTGGATAATATAACAAGGCAAACAGAGAAGCAATGCCGTTCGAGAAATATTCAGCTCAGGTTGGATACAGTAGACAACTAGTACCTAGTACTGCTCGAAGACACCATCTTATTCATGTTTGGCCACCCAGTATTGTGTGCCCGCGCTAATGCTTGATGTAGAAGTAACCACAGTTAATCACGAGTACCTAATGGGTCTGTCTTCCAACATAGCATAACTCTCAAGACACTTGATGTGAACATACCCATAGTAACTTACGATCAGAAAAGTATGTGTGGATCAATTAAAATAAACGTTTACTCAAACGCTGGGCGGAAACACATCCTAGATGCCCCATATGTGAAACCTTCGTCATCATATTGTAGCTGGTGAGCGTGAGAAGGATAGGAGAATTGCCATCGCTGCATTTTCCTCAGGTATCCCCGTGACTTCTCTGGATGGAGGAAATCCAGCTCACACTGCTTTAAATCCCCCGCTCAACTTAAATCACTACGAAACACATCAAATCAGAGCAACATGCCTAGGTGCTTCGCGAGTGCAAACTAATTGTCTGGGCTGATATGCTCATATGAGCCGTCGATGCTCAGGACAGAACACTCAGGTCACCAGACGTAGTCAGAAACTGATGGGTGCGAGGACCGTGTGCTGTTCGGCGACTTTCGGCAGAACTCTCATATCGTAACTCAGAGGACGTGCGCCGATGTGGTTCAAGTCAACCTATCTGTGGGCAAAAGAAATAATGTAATCTTTGATAGTGAACATGAGGGTATTCCGTAATAGTGATTTAATTGCAGAGGAGTTCTCAGAACTAATTTTGAGAAAAGGAGATGTCTAGCTGATGGAGGACGACGGAAATGTCAATATCCCGTAAAATTTCTGCGAGCTGGTTAAAGAGTTTAGGATCCAGTATAACAGATGTAAATGAATAAACATTGTAGGAATTAAACCAGTTGCCGGCGACAGTCTAGAGCAGGGATGGCGAACCTTTTCCAAGTAGCGTGCCATTTTAACCCTCGTTTATTATTCTCATCTGTTGACTGTGCCACTTGTTTTCCATTTCCATTACGGGATGTCTACAACCTACAAACCCACCCACCCCCTCGCAACTTCCTTTCAATTTCCCGATTATGTTTCATAATAAGTTATTTATTTATTCATTTATTGAGTTATTTATTTATTTATTTATTTATTTATTTATTTATTTATTTATTTATTTATTTATTTATTATAAATATTTGCTTAACGGGTGCAATATATCTTGTAAATACTTCCTCCATTAGCTTCATTATCTTCCCATGTTGTAGTTTGTACGCTCAACAATGAAATTAATTTCTCCCTCATCCCATTTCCATGAGGAAATCTATAAAAAGAACAGCTATCCTTGTTTGTAAGGTCACATTCATGCTTTCATCAAAACATACTGCATATATGTGGGAGTTATCCAAATTAGCTTTCAACTGCTCCGAAACTTCTTCACTCATTTTTATTATTCTACTCTTGAAAGCAGTTCAGCTGACTGGGATTCCTTTAATCTTGTTAATTATTGGTTGTTTGTTAGGGAAGTTTTCAAATGATGTGTCGGACATCAATAAGAAACTTTCTTTCAACAACTCACCGTCAGAAATCTGTTTCCCATGCATGCTGTACTATGCAGTGAGACAGATAGAAAAAGCCGCACTGATATTCTTCCTGGGCCGGAAAGATGACACTAAAGAACTAGTTTGTTTGTGTAATGTTGGATATTTTATGAAACGAACTCTCTTCTTTCTTCATTTGAAATGGAACAAACATTTGAATGACCAGTCTCCAAATTGCGCTTTACATTAAATATGGGGGATACAACTGTTTTCGAACACAGGCAACACATCTTTTTAACAGTCCGAATTCCCTTGGCCAGAGTTCTTGAAAAATACGGTCACCACCTTTGTTAAGTTTCTGTTTTTTTCGGCACCGAAAACATATTTGCGATGTCCGTATACAAAACCACCAGAAAACGACACTATCTCACTTGACTTTCGGACCTATCAGTGTAGCAGTGTTGCCATATTGCACGTCCGAATGGAACTAGTATTTAGATTTTCGATATTTATTTCTTACACGTGAAACTGTAAGATATGCACTGTCTGTAGTACGAGACCTATATATAAAATATTATGTTCATGTGGCGTGCCACCAAAATCGTGTCCGCGTGTCACCTAGTGACACGCGTGGCATAGGTTCGCCATCCCTGGTCTAGAGTATACCAAATCATTTCTAGCGAGGATGAAAACTGGCAGTTTTCTCTGTAATATTTCTCATGGTAAGAACTAGTCATGTCTAGGTGAAAAGCAACATCTTTCCCTTTTCCTGGCGGTCAGAGGATTGTTTACCTTAGGCAATAATAGATCACGTGACAAATGGGCCACAGTAGTCTTAGGAAACCGGATAGATTCGAGTGGCAATATTGAGAAATGGCCTGAAGAATGCCACAAGGCATATTAAATAAAGAAATAAATAGAGATACACACACTTTCAAAAGTGCATAATGCAACGAAATAATAAATAAAACGGAAGGACAACGACACGGCATAGTGGCGGTATACAGTGATAGAATTTACCCTGTGCTGAAAGATTTGGTAGGAGGGTGAGTGATGGTTCAGACTCATATTGGGTGAGGGACAGGGACATATTAATGACACAATAAAATCTATGTACACCAAGGGATTGGCTGAGAGGTTTGTTTCACATAACTATTAGCTAGCATTCTGAAGACAGTGGGTTTACCCTGGGGTTTACCCTGAAGCCTGGTTCCATTGCACTTATCTAGAGAGTTCAGGCTCTGAAGCAGCATTACGGGAGCTCCCATCTTGACGCAGAGACTATGGGGAGGAATTTATGCAGGGATGAAGAATCTTCTACACCCACTCCTCTTCCACCACACTCAGAGATTTCCATCGCAACATTTGGGTAGGCAGCAGCTCCGTATTGTATTCTCAATTTGTTTTACGTAGCACCGACACTAGGTCTTATGGCGACAATCGGACGGAAAGGGTTAGGAGTGAGAAGGAAGCGGCCGTGGCCTTAATTAAGGTACATCCCCAGCATTTGCCTGGAGTGAAAATGGTAAAGCACGGAAAACCATTTTCAGGGCTGCCGACAGTGGGGTTCGAACCTACTATCTCCCGAATACTGATAAAAATATCGTAGATCTGTTGTCATTCACATGATTCCGTCAAAGAGAATCGATTATTATTCCCCATTTGTTTCTATTCGTGCTAACGGCCTTTTTCAATTGAAACACATCCTGCTCCCGGTCAAGGTCTGCCTTACAATGACCATCGACAAGGTGCAAAGACAGAGGCTAAGGGCAGCTGGTGTGGATTTCAGTTGTACGCAGCCTGTATCAGAATTAGCTCTCGTCAAAGTACTGTTATCATGCAACCAGGTAGACGAACTCCAAGTGTACATGTTAAATTATTCGAACATGGTAATTCTAGCTCTTGTCAATGCTTTAATTGTCTTTATATTTACTGGCAATATTGCTTAAGCAACAGTAACGACAGAATGAAGATGAGCTATTTTCTAAAGCCACCTATGAGGTTCTTCACATGCCTCCTAGATCACACGAACGTTACATGCTAAGTGAAATGATGGTATTATCGTCGTCCTCATTAGAAGCTCTCGACAGTGAACAATCATATTTTCAGCTTTTATACTTTGAATAATGACCGCTTTAACAAACGTTAGCCAGTTCAATGTCTTTAATCTTCATATTTATTACTTCTACCTACGAGGGTTCGTAGAGTACATCTATAGTATTTCCTACCTGTCGTAATAAAGGGTTACCCAAGGAGAAGTGATCCAACTTGGGATCGCAGTCTGGTGATCATGGGTCTTGTCTAACATTGCTTCTAATTACTTGTGTCAAATTCTTCTTCAGCTTCTTCTTTCCTATCCGTTCTTCTGTAATCAACTCATTCCCTTTCGACTCCGATATTCATAGGTTTGCGGGACCTGTTCCTGCGTTTCCTTCAGTATGTGACTTTGGTAGACGGTCTCTGTTCAACCTCTCTTGTGATAATGGTACCGTGTACCTCCTCCTCCTCTTCCGTTGGAGCGGGAGTAGTAACGTGTACTTCACCTTGGTCTTTATCTGTTTCTTGAGATAAAGATATTTTCTCCTTTTCATTGATGGGTTTCTTGAAAATTTGTGATTCTTCCTCATTTAAGGCTTCTGTATTATTGTTATCCTTGATTCTCGATGCTATCTCTGGAGCCTTAGCAGCTTTAGGTTTGGCCATATTAGGGCGTGGAAAATGCCTCTTCATTTCCTGACAAATTGTATTTTTTATCTCGTCTCTCAGCATACCCTTAATATCGACTTTTATTCCGGTTAGTAGCGTTCGTAGCGTGGATTTTTGTATACAAGTAAAACTTCGAGATCTCTGCTTCTGCTCTTATGTCATAGCAGCCAACAAGAACACACAAACACTGAAAGTAGTTATGACTGCGAGATTTTGGATAGCGTTAGTGGCCCAGTCTCGTCGGAAAGCTGTGCATTTTCGAAAGAGTTTCCGCTCGGAGACTGAGTGTTTGTGTGCCTGCGTCCCCACAGGACACACCAAATTATCAACCACAACAAAAACTCGCTGCAGTGATTATTGTATTGTTGTCGGGAAAGGCATTCGGCCGAAAAAATAGGCCAGACACTCATCAAGTACAAAGGCAAGTAATTGAGAAAAAAAATCACTAATGCGGCTCCACAATCTTAATCTCCATCGGCTTTGAGCCATGTCGGGGTGTACATTTACTCTCCTCATGTCGTCATGTAGTGCATCAGCCCGTCGTTGAAGTTTAGGTCCTTTGAACCTTTTTGCGACGACTCTGATCCTGCAATACATCCTTTCAAATGTATGTCCTGCTCACAGAACATGTCCTAATTACGGAAGACAATTTTCCATCTTTTTTTAAAAATTCCTGGGCCGGGATGAGTGGCTCAGACGGTTAAGGCGCTGGCCTTCTAACCCCAACTTGGCAGGTTCGATCCTGGCTCAGTCCGGTGGTATTTGAAGGTGCTCAAATACGACAGCCCCGTGTCGGTAGATTTACTGGCACGTAAAAGAACTCCTGCGGGACTAAATTCCGGCACCTCGGCGTCTCCGAAGACCGTAAAAGTAGTTAGTGGGACGTAAAGCAAATAGCATTATTATTATTATTAAAATTCCTGGACAGATCCAAACTATAGTGACTTAGGCAGGAGAGATGTGTGGTTCCTATAAATTGGTAGGATATATTTTGTGTGTTAAAATCCCGAGGATATTTTGTGAAATTATCATTTTCCGCATTAGATCATTTTTCGCTCGTAATGCCACAAAAACATAACGGTAAATTCGTTCTCTCTGCTACTGAGGCGTATTTTCGAAACTTCTGCGTTCAGTAGTCAGTTTTTGTAGCTAATTTTCAACTTACACCATATTTCACAAGTGAAGCAGGGAAAACTGACACATTGATTTATATTATTCTTACGCATAGGTTTTTGCAGCATTTCTTTGCACATACTCCGTTTATATTTCAGTGCTTCTTGAGAAAGCCCACAGTCTTGACCCTCACCCCCGCAAAGTACGGATTAAGTGCAAGAGCCGTTTTCATAATGAACTTATATGTTAAGGTGTGAAAAACGCAAAGTAAATTTTGAATGGGTGCCAGGATTTTTTTTACCACAGCCATCGTATTTACAGAATTACCCGTCATATTACCATTGACTTTGTCATTAATGTTCCAGGAAGCTATTATATCCTTCAGGGCGTCAAAGATGTGAAGAGCAATGTGTGTCTGACGAATGCTCTTTGGTCCATTTTTGTCAATATGGTGGCTCGTAGTTGCTAAGCCTCAAGTTTAGATGAAGTCCACATGTCGGTCGTGGTCATGCGGTTGAGTCTTTGAAACAATTTTAGATTCATTTTCTTGACATCTCAAGTATTAACTATGTTGTTTTTTGTCTGTCAGGAAAATAGCACCTTTCTAGATTAAGATTATATTTCCAACCATGAGACTGAGCCATAACTGATGGCTTCATTCTAAGAATATGACTCCTGCTGTTGTCAGTAATACCCGGTTTCAGAAAGGTCCATCAAACCATTCCTTTATGACCGATCAACTGATTGCCAATCAACTTTAATTTCAGAGTGAGTTGCAGAAAACCTAATCCCGATCAATTTCTCCAGTTTACTAAGTGAAGATCCCATAAGGAAATAAATCTGGCAAGAGCACAATTAGTGACCACTGCCGTGTTGATTCGTTAAGGATGGTGTCTATTCTATACCCTTTGGTGTCTAGCAGAGACATCAAAGTGGCAGTGAATCAGGGAACAGCTGATCCTGATGGTGTTTCAGAAACATGAAAAAAGAGCGGATTTTGAGGCTTTCGTTGGATTTAATTATTTTATTTAATTATTTAATTATTTAATTATTTATTTAATTATTTATTTAATTATTTTTCGACAATATAAGTGATTTCTTCACTAAGAAAGTGAGAGGGCCAAATTTCCCATTGAATAATTGAGACCTCTTACTTTGTATAGTTGAGGGATACTTGCATATAATTGAAAATATAAAATAACGGATGCTGCGTGGGCCAAACAGAAAGAGACAGCTTGGAAGAACATTGCTTCTGATTTCAATGACTGACGAACAGGCCATGATGCATTGCATGATCGGAGTAAGGCACGGTGCGGAAAATTACGAAAGAGTAAGCAACCATGCTGCGGATAGGCTGAAGTTTTGTCACGTTGGCTTATTAATTCTAAAAAATCTGGGTTTAAGTTGATATTGATATGCCAGAGATAAGTACTTATTTCAAGATTTCGTTTATATAAATTAACTCGTTCCATGTTCAAGATTGAGGCTATATGTGAGAATAATGACTACGGAAAACAAAATAGTACGTCACTTAAATCGCACTTTCTACATGAACTTGAATTTATGTATCATTGAAACGTTTAATCAGATGTATTTAATGAAAGAAAAGCATCCTTGAGTTTAAAGACTGCAAGCATTGATTGTAGAAGGAGTGCTCGATCAACATCAATTTGCTGATCAAATCTGATGGGAGATTGTCGATCAAACTCTGATTGCTGTTTCTGCAACTCACATAGGATGATTGCCAACCAAACCCACACTGATTGCCAATCAAACTCTGGTCAAACATTGATTGGCTTTTCTGCAACCGGGTTAGTCTTCGACTTGCTGTGTTGTTCAGTGATGGCCTCTGTGTCTTCACGATTTCATTTAACATCCTAACTTCTCCGTATACCGATAGATGGTGGCCTCGCGCCTCATCTGCCGTGGAAGGTTTTCCATTCGACCAGATATGTAATTTTTCTCCTTCACAAAACTCTTGTTGATTGCTTATTGGAAAATGGACCCTGTATATTTTGGGGTGAAGTTTCTGACTTTTTTAAGCGTTTTTAAACGCTTTAACGATGCTGTTATTACCTCTCCTACTTTAGAGAGATTGATTTTTGTTCTTATGTTTGGGACACTCAAGGTAGCGGTATTCTTTGAACCTCACTCTACTATATATATTGTATCAATCTGTAATTTAGGTATTTGATTTTACGCTGCCACATACCTTATACACTATGTTTCTGTTTGATTATTTGTGCCAGCCAAATTTTTCTTTATCTTTTGGTAGTGAAATGTATTACCTTCATGATGGGTTTTCGCGTTATTGGATTGTGTTTCATATGAGCCTTGTTATTTTAGGTATTATTGGTAAATTTCCTTCCGGTAATATGTGATCGATGTTTTATGCTACAACTGAGTGGTGCGTATATATAATGTGCTTGGGTGTTCCTTTTGTGTATTATCTCTTTCTGTGCCATTCATAATCCACGTCAGTGTTGAACATTACTTGCACTGTATGAGATAGACACTGTTGAAGTTCGAGTGTAGTTATGAGCTTGCTACTCATATTTTGACAAGATGCCGATTTTTCGCGCCTTTTGAATCTATTCATCAGAGCATTTGACTTGTGCTTTGCACTTGTTTGAGGCCGTAGGTTAATGTGAGTGACCACCAGTTTTACTTCGGTTGTGACTCTTTTGGCGTATGTGCAAGTGCGTGAGTGTGTGTAAACGAGTAGTTTAAGGAAGCGTATATAAACCAAGGTTTTCCCTATATTTTATTTTGCTTTCCTCCTTGTTGTTGGCGTGTTTCGCCCCTTTCTCCCTAGCCTCCCCTATTTCTCTTGGTTATTTCAAATAAAGGATGGCGATCATGTTTGTCTTAATTCTAGTTCCCTTTTATTTTCGAGCACCCAGCGCATGCTTTACACTTTTGCGTGATTGGCTTTGCTGATTATTACCTAACTACACCCTGAGTATTATGTTTTTCTTATTGTGCGTGGGAGGTAACATTGAGTTGGGTTTTATACGTGATAAATATGTGTTGGAAAGATGTACACCCCTTTCGGGATTTATAATTCAAGTCATAGGTTATTGTTGTATTGAGATGAAAGTAATACAGAACTACTACAGTGAGTTTCTCTCATCGCTTGGCCGGCAGCGCGCCCAGTTTATCTGCATCCCGTTCACTCATCACTTCCCGTTGCACAGAGCAGCGACAGCACGGGAATGCCCGCACTTCGCAGTTCAGGTCCGTGCTTAGAACGTCCCTCCAACTCTTCTCGAGTTGTGAAGTGTTACTTCGGGGTATAATTCTCATAATGCTTCCACATGTGAGCACAGTAGAGGAAAAGGTTTTCGTCTACGATAATTATATAAAACCTTCTTTTGCTTGTGGAGGGAAGCGTTAGGCCTATCTTTTTTCGTGGCACAATCAATGCACAAAGATGCAGGAATAATATACTCAAACCATTTTTGTCGATGTGAATGACACTGAATATCGAAATTGATATTTTCAGCAAGACCCTGCTACCGCACATACAGATTTAACTTAATTGAGGAAATATTTGAAAACAGTGTTATTGGTACGGACTTATGGCCGCCACGGTCCGCAGATTTAACTGTTTGTGACATTTATTTATGGGGGAGCTTTAAAAATTAAGTTTATGCAAGCAACCCTCGCAAGTTGGACGTACTGAAAGAACATATCCGGTGATAAATAGCCTCAGTTACTGAAGACGATGTTATACGTGTGAATCAGAGTTTCCAAAGACGATGCCAGAAATGTGTGGATGCAGGAGAACATTTCCAACATCTCCTGTCATAAGGTACGAGCTTATTTTCTTAATTATTAGTTACAAATGTTCTAAGTTATTTTCTTAATTGTAATTGTTATCTCATGTCAGGTACAGATAAGGTTTGCAAAGTGCTGTCGTTGTTGCTATATCGCGGAGAGGGGAGTGATGAGTCAACGGGAGGCAGACAAGCTGGGCGCGCCTGCCGGCCAACCGATGAGAGAAACTTACTCTTTGTAAGAAAAGCTATTGTTTTATACGTAGGCCCTCGCCATATGAAAATGGTCTTGGTAAAGATGACATGACAAGAAGTCTGATGTGAGTAAGAACCATATACGTGCATTTATTTGTTTGCCCTTTCCTATTTCGAGTCATCCTTTTCTCCTGATTTTTAAAAGAAATATTTTTTGGTTTGTATTGTATGTAGACTAGCTTCTTATGCTTGTTCCCTATGGCATAAGAGGCCCATCTCCTGTTGACACACGTTCTGATATGGACAGCTGTGATTGACAAAGGTGGGAAACAAGAAGCTGTAGAGACCTGGGAAGGTGCGCGGCAGGAATGTGCATTATCCCCCATCGTGTTCAATATCTACATACAAGAGGCCTTGGAAGAAGTCGAAAGAGAAATATGTATGGAGCTAATGGTATACACTGACTGAGCAAATGTCATGCGATAGCGGAGCACTGATGCGCAGGTGTGTTGTCTGCGCACCACACGCCCCCTGTGCCTGCGGTAGTTGTATAGAAGACCTTGTGAGCAGTGGCTGTGCAGATGACAGGTGTAACATGGAACGTCGTCGTGAACTGACACCGTTCGAACGGGGTATTGTGGTCGGTGCACGACGGATGGGAAGTGCGATTTCAGAAGTGGTGCGGGAATTCGGCTTCACACGATCAACCGTGAATGGTTGAATGCGGGTGTCACCGTCCACAACAGACGAACGACCGGCCGTTCAGCCACCCTGATGACCGTGATCGGTGACATCTGAGACGGATTGTCAATAGTGACAGACGGGCAACCGTGCAACAAATCACGGCTCAATTCAACACAGACCGTATTAGACACGTCTCCCAGTGGACCATCCGTAGGAACTTGGGTTCTATGGGGTATGGGAGCCGGCGCCGCACACAGGTGCCTCTGTTAACCCAAAGTCATCGGGCACAACGACGCGCATTTGTCGCCAGTCACCAGGGATGGACACTGGAGCAATGGCGTAACGTGATATGGTCGGACGAATCACGATTTCAACTGCACCATGACGATGGGAGACACCGTGTATGGCGCAGACCACATGAAGCGATGGAGCCCGCCTGCCTCGAAGGTGTGGTCCAGGGCGCTGGTGTCTCTGTTATGGTCTGGGGTGCATTTTCCTGGTATGGGATGGGTCCCCTAGTTGTTCTGGAAGATACGTTGAATGTCGAGCTGCTCGGAGACCATCTCCACCCATTTTTGGCCTTCCAGCGCCCAGACGGTTCTGCGGTGTTTCAAGATAATAACGCGCCATGGCCACCCAGGCGCCCCGGTATGAACCCTATGAAGTATATCTGGGATGTCCTGGAACGCAGGCTCCGTGCAATGGATCCTACACCCACGAACAGACCTGCATTGGCGGCCGCTCTGCAAACGATTTGGCGTCAGCTGCGTCCAGAGGACTACCAAGGACTTGTCGACTCACTTCCACGGCGTCTCACTGCAGTTCGTAGGGCCAGAGGAGGCCCCACACGCTATTAGGTGACTGTCCCCTAACATTTGCTAAGTCAGTGTATGTTGAAGGATTAGACATGATTAGAGTGGAGGTTGATATTGCTGTACTAGCTACAAACGAAGAAGACTTTACAGCCATGCTGTAAAAAATGGATGAGGTTATGGAAAAAAGATACAATATACAAGATACAATATTAAAACAAATAAAACCGAGACAAAATGGGTGGTTTGTGATAAAGATAGGTGAGCTAGGATACGAATTCAGATACGTAAAGAAGTGCTTGAAGAAGTTGACTCATTTGTTTACTTGGGAAACTGGGAGGAATGATTAAGAAATTGTTGCCGTTTTTGTAACACATGCCGCTTTCCCCAGCGGTGTTCACTGTGCTATCAGTTTATTAACATATGGCAAAACATGCACAATAAACTGGAAAATATGCACTATCAAAATTCAGTTCCTTTTGAAACATGAACAAAACTACCCTAATTTCTCCAAATTGTCTTGATTTAAGCTCAACCGTTTATCATTCAGCACATACTTAAACACAGAAAATTATCTTTTTACGTCACGAGAAGTGGTAGATACATAATTCATTGAAGACATTTGGACAAAGTGAGGTAAAATTGTACGTCTTTTGCATTTTCACCACAATACGTCTTTTATAAGCTTGACGAATTCAAAATCTGGATTTGAACGAATTAGTTTGTTCAATTTATCTCTATCTGCGGCAGCTGCTTCTCCATGCGATGATTGCAGACACATTTGAATGTCCTCAATAAGTGGTAACGATTGCTTGCTGCGATAACACAGACGTGTGACGATTGCGAGTTCCGGGTAGGACATTCCAGGATAACAATAGAGGGTTCAATGAAAAACCAGAATTTGTAAGCTGCTATCCCAGTAACGCGGCGCCACAGAAGTGCGATACAAGGTTTCTTTTGTTCGTCTAACAGACGAAAAATGAGCCGTCAATTATTAATGCACAATTTACAGTTCAGTTTATAGCAATGCACAATTGTAAAACTGGGACACCTTATTCCTAAGAATTAGATTTCGACGTGGGGCCTTCCGACTTACGTCATTGTTTACTTAAGCAACAGATAAGAAAGTGTTTGGTTAATTGCATTATAATGTAGGACCTGTACCATATGTAGGCGACTAACTATGGTTGTCACATAGGATGCCAGGAATACATTCTCTCCGTCTCTCAGTAATAGACATACTGTAGCCTAAAACGTGAAAACTTGTCCCAAATTCTGCAAACTAACATTCAGAAAATGCACTATGATGCAAGTTAACAATATATATGCGTCAAGTCAGAAAAAAAGTCATATTATGCAATATTAAAGTCCAAATATGACATATTAAATCCAAAATCTTCCAAATATGCATTATGCATGAATTTTCTCCGAAAAATGCCAAAACATGCAAACATGCACGGAAAAAGGACGGTTATTTGGAATTGTTAAGCCGTAAAACGAATATTTGCAAAGTTTGAGAAGTGTAGCTAGCTTATTGAAAAACATGCATTTGCATGGAAATCCGGGCTCTATTCATAACAGTTTTTCTAAAGACATGTGCGTATGTATAATAATAATAATAATAATAATAATAATAATAATAATAATAATAATAATAATGGCGTAGCTATAGTTGTACAGTTAATTTTTAGGTATTCTATGTATATATTATTTGCCTAGCATCTTTTAACTTCCTCCAATGGCAAAAGGTGTGTGCCGGACCCGCGGTGTACGGGTAGCGTGCCTGCCCCTTACCCGGAGGCCTCGGGTTCGATTCCCGGCCAGATCAGGGATTTTCACCTGCATCTGAGGGCTGGTTCGATGTGCACTCAGCCTACGTGATTAAAGTTGAGTAGCTACATGACGGTGAGGTAGCAGCCCCGGTCTAGAAAGCCACGAATAACGGCCGACAGGATCCGTCGTGCTAACCACAAGATACCTCGTAATCTGTAGGCCTTCGGGTTGAGCAGTGGTCGCTTGGTAGGCCACGGCCCTTCCGGGCTGTTGTGCCATGGGGTTTGGTTTGGTTTGGCAAAACGTGAAGAGAGCAAACGTTTCGGCAAATGGGATTCCTTTAAAGGGATAAATTTTTGGCTTTATTTGTTATATACCAGAGTAATTTGAACAGGAGAAAGTTAATAATGGACCTCTATTTTCTGCAAAGAAATTGTTAGTTAAAACTGCAGCTGCGGTTCAAATAACAGAAACACTGTAGTTACAGTAGGAAAAGACAAGCATGATTATTGTAACGGGCAACGATCGTAGGGGAATTATATTTATTGACACTGATAGGGTAGATAATGGAAGACTACTGGCAAAAATGAGTGCATTTGGACTAGAAAAAAGAGTGACTGAATGGGTGGCTTTATTTCTAGAAAATAGATCTCAGAGAATTAGAGTAGGCGAAGCTTTATCTGATGCCGTAATAAAGAGGGGAATTCCTCAAGGCACTATTATTGGACCTTTATGTTTTCTTATATATATCAATGGTATGTATAAAGAAGTGGAATCAGAGATAAGGCAGTTTGCAGATGATGTTATACTGTACAGGATAATAAATAAGTTACAAGGTTGTGAGCGGCTGCAAGATGACCTCGATAATGTTGCGAGATGGACGGTGGGCAATGGTTTGATGATAAACGGGGATAAATGTCAGGCTGTGAGTTTCACAAATAGGAAAAGTCCTCTCAGCTTTAATTACTGTATTGATGGGGTGAAAGTTCCTTTTGGGATCATTGTAAGTACCTAGGTGTTAATATAAGAAAAGACCTTCATTGGGGTGATCACATAAATATGATTGCACATGGTTATGAGGGTATTTAGGGGTTGTAGTAAGGATGTAAAGGAGAGGGCATATAAGTCTCTGGTAAGACCCCAACTAGAGTATGCTTCCAGTGTATGGGACCCTCACCAGAATTACTTGATTCAAGAACTGGAAAAAATCCAAAGAAAAGCAGCTCGATTTGTTCTGGGTGATTTCCGACAAAAGAGTAGCGTTACATAAATGTTGCAAAGTTTGGGCTGGGAAGACTTGGGAGAAAGGAAACAAGCTGCTGGATTAAATGGTATGTTCCGAGCTGTCAGAGGAGAGATGGCGTGGGAGGACATGAGTAGACGGATAAGTTTGAGTGGTGTCTTTAAAAGTAGGAAAGATCACAATATGATGATAAATTCAAGAGGACAAATTGGGGCAAATATTCGTTTATAGGAAGGGGAGTTAGGGATTGGAATAAGTTACCAAGGGAACTTTGCTTAACTATTTCTAGTATGGTGAAATATAAGGGGGAAATTTGTACGTCTGGATGCTTATTATTTTTCTGAAATGGTTTCTAAGTTTTCCAATTTCTTTGCGATCATTTAAGAAAAGGCCAGCAAAACAATAGATAAGGAATCTGCCACCTGGGGTGGTGGTGGTGGTGATTATTGTTTTAAGAGGAAGTACAACTAGGCAACCGACCTCTATATAACACTAATCAGAGTGAAAAAATGGAAGGGGTCCGAAACTTCAAAACATGAAGATATCGGTCAAAGGATGACAAGGGCCACGAAGGGCGTGAAAAAGAAAGACTCCCTAGCCCTCGCAAACCTAATAGCGTTGGGGTAGGAAAAGAACAAGAGTTGACCAAGGGAGGTCGGATAGGATAGATGAAAGTGAGGAGCTTGGCACAAGTAAGTGGAAGCAATGCCAGGACTCAGCTAAGAGCCCCGCGGTTGCCAACTCACGCTCCACAATTCAGAGCCCCTGTGGCCCCTTTTAGTCGCCTATTACGACAGGCGGGGGATACCGTGGGTGTTATTCTACCGCCCGCACCCACAGGGGGTTGCCACCTGGGGGACTGCCCTAAATGCAGATCAGTAGTGATTGATTGATTGATTGATTGATTGATTGATTGATTGATTGATTGATTGATTGATTGATTGATTGATTGATTGATTGATTGATTGATTGATTGATTGATTGATTGATTGATTGATTGATATTTATTCTTGCCGCAAATACTGATTCTAATAATGCATTGCATATACCTAGTTTATGTTTTAATTTTAATATCTGCTTGCATTATTTATAATGTATATTTAAAGTACGGTATTGACTTTGCCGCGAAGAGGCCTTCGTTCGGAAATACGACCTGACAACACCGAACATCTCGCTCTCTTAAACGTTAATCCCATGCTAGTTCCGCGCGGACTATAGTGTATTCGCACCGTCCGCAGCGCTCGCAAACAGTGCTCATGACGTCACCCCGCACCAGCGACTGGACTGTTGGATGTGTCTTCCCATCCCTACTGACCACTTTATCCCACTTAGTGCCCTTACATTCCACTCCTCCAAGAGCCCTTACGGCCTGAATGCAGATGACTTTGCCTTTGCTTAACTATTTCTAGTATGGTGAAATTTAAGGGGGAAATTTGTACGTCTGGATGCTTATTTTTTTCTGAAATGGTTTCCAAGTTTTGTTGAAGTGATTGTCAATAGTTTCGTTAATTACATCGTTTATAAACTTCATGTTAATAACAAAAGGTCCCAGGCATGACGTTAAACTGCTTCCGACCGAGTGAGCACCGGTATAAGTGGTCTCCCTCTTTCAAGCTTGGAGGAGATACAGAGCACTCTCTTGTCCTTGGGGTGAGAAATCACCCCTAAAGGCGAGTGAACGAACAAGGAATCGTTAAAGTTACAGAATAGAGAAGGCAATGGGAAACCAGTGGATTAAGGATCCTATTGATTTCCTAAGGAATAGCGGTTCATGTCTTGAAACCTGGTACTCGTAAAATATTTCGGATTAGCCTCGCAAACGGATCTCCGGGCGGGATGTGCTTGTACAAGTGCTCAATGTAGGAGGAAGACACACACCTTGTGAAATACTAGAAAATGAAGAGCAAGTAGATAAAGGAAGGATGAATGTAGATGTGTTAGGAACAGCAGAAGTTAGGTGGCCTGATAATAGAGATTTGGGGAGTGGAGATTACAGAATAACCCACATAGGAACCATTATGGGAGAGGGAGGAGTTGGAGTGGTGCTGACGAAGGAAATGGGTCACCGAGTTAAAGTATACTTTCAGCAGAATGGAAGACTGATTTTAGTGAAATTAGATATTAAACCAAGGGACAGTGTGATCACTCATTACTTTCGTAGACCTGCAGAAGGCATTTGATAAGGATTAGTGGGACAAACTATTCATGGTGTTGAAAGAACTGGGTGTCAAGTACAAGGGCAGGAGGAGAATTTACTTAGAAATTGTATGAAAAAGAGATAGCTGTTATACGATATTGCGATTTCACTGCCCACGAAGATGAAGAAGTGGAAAGAGTGTAAGATGATCCGACATAATTAATCAAAGGTGTTGAAAGGAGATGAGAATCTGATAATCCTCGGAGACTGGAATACTGTTATTGGGGAGGGTAAATATGGAATGGTTGAGGGCCAATTTGGGCTTGGCACACGGAACGATTCGAGGAAAGCATTTATTGGAATTCTACACTTACAATCAGGTGGTGGTTGCAAATATATTTTTCAACACCATGCACCATACTTAGACAATGTTAGGTGGTGGGAATCGATTTAAAATCGATTACATTTTGGTAAAGCAGGGATTTAAGACACAACTGAAGGAGTGTAGAAGCTGCCCTGTCCCAGATATTGGTAGCGACCGCAACATGGTTTTGAGCGAATGTCAACTAAAGCTGAAGAAACTGAAAAGGAAGAACAGTCAAGAATGGAATACTGAAGCTCTCAGAGATCCAAACCTTGCTATAGATTTTAAGGAGAAGACAGACGAACTTCTGTCAGAAATATCAGCAATAGACCTGTGTAATATGGAGAATAAGCGGAATGCTTGGAAGGCATGTGTTCTAACAACAGCAACAAATGCTGTGGGAAAGGCGAAAGCACAGAACAGAAAATCCTGGATAACTAATGAAATAATTGAGAAGATAGACACAAGAAGAGCGCTTAAGAACTCTGCCACTGAAGAAGGACAACAACAAAAAAAGGAAATTGAGAAAAACTAAATCGAGAGGCAAAGGCAATAAGAGAAAATTTTCTGGAATTGCAGTGCATGGAAGCAGAAGAACTATTTAAGAATCATAAATTTGAGACAGCGTTTAAGGTAGTGAAAAGGTTCTTTGGAGACAAGAGAATTAGGTGCAATGGACTGAAGACAAATGATGGAGAACTGGTGTATAAAGATTCTGAAATTGCCTCAAAATGGAAGGAACACATTAAAATTTTATATCGAGGAAGACATACACCTTGTGAAATACTAGAAAATGAAGAGCAAGTAGATAAAGGAATGAGGGAGATTAAATATTCCTGGATGAATTTAATCAAGCAATAGGAATGATGAAAAAAGGGAAGGCCCCTGGGGTTGATGATATACCAGCAGCGCTGATAAAAGCCACTGGAGACAATGTGAAGAAAGCCCTATTTGATCTGATTTGTGAAATGTACAACACGGGGCATATCCCATCGGACTTTAGGAAGTGAATGAAATAATCTGCTAGCAAATGTGATGTGTATCGCACACTGAGCCTTGTTACCCATGCCTCTAAAATACTCGCCAGCATTCTTGAAACGCATTGAAGGAAAGGTGGAGTTGGCATTGACAATACGGATTTAGGAATAGCAGGGGAACTCGAGAAGGAATCCTAGCTTTAAGAATGATTATAGAGAAACGAGTAAGGAAAGATCTTAATAAATTCATTCCTTTCGTAGATATACAGAAGGTATTTGATAAGGTTGAGTGGGATAAACTATTCATGGTGTTGAAAGAATTGGGTGCCAAGTACAAGGACAGGGAGACAATCTGGATATTGTATTTAAACGGGATAGATGTTACACGATGTTGAGATTTCACAACAGAGGCCAACAGTAAGGAAGGAGTTCGGCAAGGTTGTTCGCTCTCACCAATTATTTTTAATGCATACATCTAAAAAGCAATAGATGATGTAAATGATCATTTGCCAATGACTAGACGTCTCAAGTTTCAGGTAGTAAGAATTACCATGCTTCGCTTTGCAGATGATTTCGCAGTCCTGGCAGAAAAAGATGACCTGCGTTATACTGTACATTAGCAGGAATGGAATCCACATTCAACAAATATAACATGAAGATCAATAAAATGAAAACCCAAGTCCTTCTCTGTAGCCCGCAGTATAAACCTCCTCATTGTACTTTAAATGGAGAACAGTTGACAAATATACAGATCACTTATCTTGGTAGGAAAATAACAGATTGAAGAAGTAGGAGAGAAGTATTCAGCCGCATTAACCAAGCCAAAATAGCATTCAACAAAGAAAGGAAAGCTCCTTACATTCAAAATCATTAGTATGAGCCTAAGCATACATCTTGTGAATACAGTATATATGTGTGCAAAGTACTGTTGTATGCTAGTGAAACCTGGATCCTTAGCTTGGCTGATAAGAAACGTATAATAACCTTTGAAATATGGTGATACTGGAAAATACTGGAAATTCCATGGGTAGACAAAAATCACTAATGAAGAAAAGCTGAAAAGGATTGGAAAGAAGCCATGATTATGGAATGTGCTCACTCACCGAAGAGACAATTAGACTGGACATATCTTGGGGCATGAAAGTTTTCTGCACACGATACTGGAGGGCAGTGTGGAAGGAAAGAACTTTAGTGTTAGACCACGGCTAGGACATATAAAACAAATAATTCACGACAAGAATTGTGATAATTACTTGGACGTGAAGAGACTAGCCACAGACCGGAATTCACGGAATGCCGCTACAAACCTATCTTCGGATTGAACATCACAGAAGAAGTTGTTAATATTAATAATACTAATCTCTGTATATAAAAGGCTAACTCCGATTGACTGTAATCAATGCCCAGCCAAAACTACGCGGCATTTAAGGAATGAAATTTTCGGGATACACTTTAGGTGCTCAGTAAGGGAGGATTTTTCGATATTCCGTCGCCAACGTGGTGAAATGGGGGTTGAACTGTTTAAATGGATACATCTGTATCTCAAAAACTTTACAGCTTACAGGCGTAAAAATTAGTATTTGGAACCTATTTTAAAAATAAAGGAACACGTACTTTTTTATTTATTTAGGAAAATCCATTTAACGGGGGCTTGGAAAGAAGTGAAATAAGGTTTGAAGTATTTTATTATGATACTAATATTATAAAAAGGAAGAATTTGTATATTTCTTTGTAACGATGAGACTCAAAAACTACTGAACCGATTTTAAAAATTACTTCACCTGTAGAAAGCTACATTGCCAGTGAGTAACATGGGCTGTATTTTATTTTCAAACCAATTCGAGGGGGGCGGGCGATGTGGGGAGATATAAAAATACAAAAATAATAGGCTAATATAGGCGAAATGGAATTTGTCTTACAAGGACGAGACAAAGATCATTTTAAGCCCCTTGACGCAAAGAACAAAATTTGGCAAGCCTATGGGCCCAAAAACCAGGTTTAAAGGCCCTAAAACCAACCGTTATGGAGATATTGGCACCACACTACCCCTGCTCTAGGAATCGGATAAAGATTCTACAGTAGCGAGACAATCTACAATATATCACAAAAACCTAACGTGTTACAGACAGGAAAACTGGCTTTAAAAATAAAATAACACAAATTTTGTTTTCAGAAAATCCACTTATGGCGTCATTGAGGTGGGAGGATGGGAGTGAGGAAGGATCTGAATTATTTAAATGAGGATACATATATCTCAGAAACTGAAAATGTTACAGAAGTTAAAATTGGTACTTGGAATCTCCTTTAAAAATAAATGAACACACGTTTTTTGAAAATCCACTTAAGAGGGTGAAATAATGAAAAAGACGGGGGAATTTTTAAAATGAGTATCTTCTTCTTCTACCGCTTTTCCCACACCTGTCATGGGTGCGAACTGTGTCGCAAATGTGGATTTGACCCTGTTTTACGGCTGGATGCCCTTCCTGACGTCAACCTTATGTGTAGGGATGTAATTACTCTTGCATGTTCCTGTTGTGGTTGGTAAAGTGGTGTGTTGAGTGAATATGAATAGGAGAGATTTGGGACAAACACAAACAACCTGTCCCCGAGCCAGAAGAAATAATCACACGCGATTTAATTCCCCGATTCAGCCCGGAATCAAACCCTGAATCCTGTGCACCGAAGGCCTCAACAATAACCACTCAGCTAAGGAATGGTGCAGTTTTAAAAATGAGTACATCTCCTAAACTTAACATGTTATAGACGTGAAAATTGGTATTTGGAATCTTCTTTAGAAATAAAGAAACACTTTATATTTTTTCGACTTAAAAGAGGACTTTTCAGGATGCAGATGAGCGTTCCTAAGTCATTCTGCATCTAAGCGAGCCAGCGTTTTTAAGACTGAGCATGAGGTTCCAGAATGTAGGATCTTCTACCACAGGTGTTTCTTAGTAGCTTAACTCATTATCTGCCAATGTCCCATTTTTAGGTCGCAAGCTTGTTAGTATTTTTTAAACAATGCCAACAATGTTATAGGTTTTTTGTTGTCATGTTGGTCACTCTTTTTTATCTGTTGCACTAGGAAACATGTTCTGTCTACGTGTGTTTTTGTTAGGTTCTGCAACTGATCATTCAAGATGATAATATTTCCTTAGACTGAATTTATTAAGCTCATTCAGGCATCAACAATTTAATTTGAATAGTGCATCAGCTACCATTATTACTACATAGGCAAGAATTACATGTGTTTCTACGTGCCACCCCGATTTTGGGACATGAGTATAAGGCAGTAGTACTTATATTTGTTCATTGTTGAATTACATCACCTACAATGCTCCCTTCGTAAGATTGTAGTACATTGTATTAGCATGGTTAGAGAAATTTTATTCAACAAATCTATTTTTGCTTCTATATACGCAATATTCCGCGTTTTTCTTGTGTTCTTCGGTGCCATATACTACATAACTGAGAGTTTCAGAAATAAAAAGCTATTTCGAAGAGCTGGAAATGTTTATCAGGAGGCGGATAATGTTAGACATTCGACGGTATTCAGAAAAGAAGAAGCACATTCAGATAAGGTTTACTTTCAAGAGTATAGTTTACATATGAATGGAGTTCATCTCATTGATAAATTTCTTTGTAAGAAACAGGAATTAGCTTCCTTTTACGCAGATGTTGGATGTTAAAGTATTAAATACTTAGAGGGCCTACCAAACTGCCAGTGGAGAAGATAATGTATTTCTGCTAGATGTACGAGCCTATCCTTCTAATACGCCAGGCTCAACGGCCAAGCCCAGCGTACTTCAATACAGCAAACTTCTGGGAGGCAGAGTAAGCACCGAAGTCAGGTCTGATTCCGGAAATCATTTCATTACACCGATTGCAGCTCAGAGAAGATGTAGACATTGCAAAACGACGGCAAGGGTTTGTGTATGTTGCGATGTGCTTCTTCACGGCAAATGCTTTGCTCCATATCACATAGGATGAGCGTTATCTGCCATAAATATGAGCGCTAACTCATTTGGCTCATTTTATTGCACCAGAGGGTTTATTTATTGTGGCATAATTCCACTTTGCGACGTATATTCTTCAATTCTGGGACCACCCTTAAGACCTATACCATAACTTTCAAGAAAGATCTCCCAAGGTCTCAATTTTTGTACATCCTGTGATATAAAATTCATCAGTGAATGGATGTGGGGTCATATATATATATATAATCAATGAATGATTATGAATACGCAGAAACAGTGATTTTTCAAAAAATATATTTGTTTCTTTTTGCTATCATAAGTTGTCATTGTCCAAACGTTGGGAAACCCCTGCATCGTAAAATATTCACATCTTGTTTTGTGGCTTATTCTTTCCCCAAACATTCAAATACCAATTATAAGGTAAAATTGGTACGTAATGGAACGCTGTGCCTAACTGGGCCTGGCATTGTTTCTACCTAACCTATGTTATGCAATAATCACTATCATCACAACCCACGACTTCACGGAAGAATATAAAGCATTAAATATTAAATATAAAATGTCATCAATTCCAAGTGCCTTGTTCCTATTTAGTTCGCTCACAACTCTGTCAAACTCTTACCTCAAAATTAGTTCTCCCATTTTATCAGCATCAATACTCTCTTCTTGTTGCACAACCAAATCATCTACATCTTTACCTTGATACAACTGTTGGATATGTTCCTGCAATTTTTCTGCTTTGTCTTCTTTCCCTAGAAGTGGCTTTCCATGTGAGCTCTTCATATACATACTGTACCATTACGTTACGATTGACGTCAGTTTACATGAATATACATCGGAAGAAAAATGGCGCAGATCAGCTTCAAGCGTTAAGAATGCACGGAATAACTTTTTGTGACAAGTTGACCGCAATTAGGAGGCAGTGCCTGGCGAGATGGAAAGGAAACTCTATGAGAAATGAACCATTATACGTAAAAAAAATTGAAAAACGGTCTATTATTATCTACTTTGGCAAGAAGAGTTTTCGTCGTAAACGGACTGTGAATTGCGATTACTTGACCAGAAGATTAGCTGACATAATCAATATAACCATAATAGGAGCCATACGAAGGAAGAATCCAGAAACAAACTACTGGAAAATACATAAAAACGGCAGGGAAACACGCATAATAGATTTCAAATACTGTACGGAAGAAGAGGTGTTGGGATACGGCATTCGTAAATAAGGCCTACACTGACTTAATAAACGGCCAAATTTTCATCAAATTATACGTATTGCCCATTGATAAGATTTAAAGAATATTATTCAGACAACATAAAAAAGACCAAGGAAGAGCCAGTTTATGAAAATAAAATTGAATCTGAGCAGTATCTTTAGAGGAAAAGAAATATATATACAATTAGAGAAAGTACTTGGAAAAGCTTTATATACTGAAAATTAAGATGTATTCTATCAATTTAATATTGTCTTTTCGTTGCATGGAAATTGGACACGAAATGGAGCTAGCCTAAAGCGATGGAGGGAGGCTGACCAGATCATCGTAAGCTCAAGCCTGAAGACATAGAGATCCAGCATGACGTGATCCAGTGCAAGGCTAAGCATTCCGAGATGCCGTGACGAGGAAGAAGAAAGCAGAGTCGGACATAACATGGCCAGAGATAAGTAACGTTCTAGTAAATTTAACTATAAAGTATTTCATTTGGTGTAGTATAATTGTAGGAATGCTGAAATGCCAAAGATATGACCTGTTTGTGCCATTGTGTGAATTCTAAGGCATATGCCGGAGAAAATAACCACAGATACGTATTATTTATGTGTAGTAATATACTGCCGTGCTCATAAGTTTGATATGAGGTTAATGTGAGCAGTATCGGGAAGAGAATTGATGTTTTTGAACCTATATGCTTACGAGAACGTCATATATATTAAACTAGGCAAGGCTAAGATAGTGAAGTGCAATATAATAATAATAAACCTAGGCTACCCAATGACCAGATTGAATAACTAGGCCAATATCGTCTACATTTACGATGAGTTGAAATAAACAGTAGCAGCTTGCGGTGTTTTGAGTAGATATTTAAGTAAAAGGAATGTTTTACTGCGACGTGGTAGACATTACGTGGAATCTGAGTAGAGATATTGTTGTATGCGGAGGAATCGCAGTAATTAAATGCATAAATGATAATATGTTGTTGGAGATTTGAGATGTTGAATAGGTATTGTGTAAGTAAATGATTGATGGAAATAGGTGCGAATTTATTCTTAGCTACAGTTATGTTGCGATTGAAAATGAGGCAAGCAGTGAAATTAAGGCCTAGATACGTGAATATATTAAGTGAAGCAGTGAGATTAAATGGTCTATTGGTCGAACTTATATGGAATATGGAGATAGATGGATCGTAATTTACATGTATTTGAAGTGTATATAGAAAAGAGATATAGCCGCCTAGTAATATATTCGTCTCATATAATGAATATATAGCAGTGGAGCACGCGTTAACCTGAAAATGGTAAAAATTAGTAGGCAGTAGAAGGAGTAATTTTAATTGAAAATACACATAATAATTAATCGGTCGGTACGATTCTGACAGGTCATGACGGTTGAAGAACGATGGCATTCGTAAATGAAGATATTTAATTTTATTTTTGGCACACATTTTTAATATATATAGGATGTTGGAATTTATATTTATGGTTAGGATTAATTTCTTTTAGATACTTAAAATGGCATTTTGAAGCCATCATTGGAAAGAGTTACTTATCTCATGCCATAAACAAGTCAATACGCAAATTCCCAAACCAATTCCAAAGAGTAGTGCAAATAGACCTAAAGGAAAGAAAGACCACTCCCTCCTTTAATAAAGAGTAAATCCTAGTTGTCCCCATATTGAAATAAAATGATGAAGTGTGGTCACGCAACAAAATAATAATTGCCCAGATGAATTAAAGATACCTGCCCAATTTTAATTATGTCAATTCGTCAATTTTAGTTGTCAAGAAAAATAATATGTGATTTTTTTGATTTACTTTCCTCTATTGCCAAAGATGATCATTATTTTGTTAATTATAATATTGGCATGCTAATAAATTAGTTTTAAGTTTATTCTAGCGTTTATTTTCAAAGGTAGAGATAGGAAGATTAGTTGTAAGGATACATTTAGGCTGATATTTCGGAGTCATGATATTTAAAGGCTTATATTAATTCTACGGTAGGATTTCGGAGTAAATGAGTAACACATTGAACTATACACCCTCTTCAACGGAACTTGCGAAGGTAAATAGTATTGTTGAATATATATAGATGTTTTTACCCTGAGATATTGACTTAATATGGACATGCAACCACCGCGTTTGATTGGTATATCCATCCCCGATTTCGCATAGTTAATTAGCAACATGTAAGTGGAAATATTGCACGGGCAACATCATATTAAATTAGTACTACAACTTGAGGTGAAGTATGAGGAAGTACAGCGCGATGGTGATACCTATATTTTTATCAGTCCAACATGGACCTTGGTAAGAATTAGGACTATGAGGCCACCAATAGGTTGCATTAAATATGGCGGCCCGAACGTGAGGCAAGTTTGAAGAGGTCGGATGAATAATTAGATTCTGGATATACAGAAATTTGATAACTTGATTATGGAGTGAATCTTGAGGATGAGATATGGATGTTAGGCTTGGACATATGTCATATGATGCCGTAGCGTCGAGCAAGTCTGAAAAGAAGGACGAATTGAGGAATGAGAATGGTTTCAAGAGAAAGATACCGGGGTTGTTGAATTAAATCTTGGACCACAGTCATGAAATTTATTCGAAGAAGGAGACGATGCCTGATAGTTTATGAACTTAGGTATGGCATGCGACGCAGAATGGATTGATAGCCATGAAGATTAAGGAAGAGAGGGCTTAACTAATGGAGAAATTTATATTTTTGGATGGAAAAGAAGAAGGTAGCAAGAAATTTGATGCGGAGTCTCGCAATATTTGACAGTCTCGTGGAAGGAGAAAGTCTACTGTATATATATTTAGGTTACTTTAAGGAATTTGATGCATGAGTGATGATGAGGGAAGAGTTTTATAACGCAAGTTTCATATTATTGATTTTATATATATGATTAGGTGGATACGACATAAATATAATTAAAATTGGGCATATAGGTCAAGGTTTGGATTTGCGTATGACTTGTATAGGTTGTCATGGCTGAGTTACGATGGTCTGGGTTAGTCTTTCCCAGTTAAACAAGAAAGTACAAAGTAAACTTTGAAGTATTTATAATAATAGATATAGTTATAAGTCTGATAGACTATTTTATGTTGATATTTGATGATTGGTTGGTTGAAGTTGAGGGATAAATAGAGAATTAGGGTTATATATAACATAACTGGAATTATAGAGCATTTTAAGTGGAATATCAAAAAAATGTCGAACTCAGCTCAATTAAAATCACAATTTGAGGATTATAAGAAAGAAATTGAGGAGGAGAACAGGAAGAGAGATGAAGTAATACAGAAAACCAAGGAAGAGCAATTAGGGATTCTTGAAGTGTTTAGACAGATAGCTGAAGAAAATAGGAAGCAAAATGAGAAGCTGCTCCAGGAGATGATTAAAAATCAGGAGGAGAGACAACAACAGATGGCTGAAGAAATTAGGAAACAAAATGAAGAAATTAGGAAGCAGAATGAAGAAAATAGGAACCAGATGGCTGAAGAAATTAGGAAACAAAATGAAGAAATTAGGAAGCAGAATGAAGAAAATAGGAACCAGATGACTGAAGAAATTAGGAAACAGAATGAAGAAATTAGGAAGCAGAATGAAGAAAATAGGAACCAGATGGCTGAAGAAATTAGGAAACAGAATGAAGAAAATAGGAAGCAGAATGAAGAAAATAGGAAGCAGAATGAAGAAAACATTAACAGACTGGAAGGAAAGCTCTTGGAAAGGATGAATGAGAAAAATGAGGAATTTCAGAAAATAATCAACGGACAGGATGAGAAACAAAAGCAAATGATTGAAGGAAAACTTCAAGAATTCATTAACAGGCAAGAAGAAAAACAGCAGGAAACAATGAAGGAAGTGAAAGAAGCTGTAAGGATGGAAATGGAAAAAGTCGGAAGTGAAATGACACAAATTAAAGTGGATATTGACGTTTTACGTAAGGATATGACAGGGATTATGGAAAATAAGAATCAAGAGATAAATCAAGAGATAAATAAAGTTATGGAAGAATTGGCAGAAAGCAGAAATGTTATTCAAAAGTTGAAAATGGAAGAGATGAAGAGTATAACGGATAATTTGGAGAGTTTGAGGATAAATTCCACAGAAAGAATTAACAAATTGAATGAAGCAATCGAAACAACGAATAAATCAGTGGAAGTAAATATCATTCTGGCAAGAGAGCAGGTGTCAGATAAAATTAAAATAATACAAGAAGAAGCTGAACGGAATAAAAATGAAACTGACAACAGAATCAGCAGAACGGAGAGAGAATTACATACGATTCGTAAGGAAATTCAGGAAATGAGAATAGAGAACCGAACAACAAGGCCTAATGTCATGAGAACAGTAGAAATTCAGGCTTGTGATAGGGAAACAACGCCAACAAGGACTACGGATTCAAGCCAAGGTATTAATGGAAGTTCGATGGGGAACGGAAATGGTAATAATGGAAGTCCAGCAATAATAAATATAATTAAAACCATCGAGGATAAGCCAAAACATTTTAATAATACTGCAAGTTTATCCCCAAAACGATTTTTGAGGGAGATGGAGGATTATTTTCGGGATAATAACGTTCCAAACGAGAAACGACTCAAAGTAATTGAAAAACATTTAGATGCTAACCCAAGTATTTGTTACCAGGCATTTAAGTACAGTTTCCACGAATATGAGGATTTTAAAACGGCATTTTTAAGGAAATATTGGAGTCCGGAAGTACAACAGCAGCTTAGAATGGAATTGTATTCACGAAAATTTGCTGTTACCGGTCAGACAAGATATAGTGACTATTTTGCTTTCCAATTTCAACGTTTTCAGGATTTGGATTATGCACCCAGTGAATTGGAAGCTATTAAAACTATTCAAAGCCAACTTCCACCTGAAATACAAAGATTATTGGCGACCTCGAACGTTCAAACGGCAATTGAAATGGAAGATAGGCTGAGACAAATTGACATGACGACTTCTCATCCCACGAGTAGGTTAATACGTAGTATGGGAAATGAAGAGTCAATCAATGTAATAGCCCATGAGAATTACGAAATTAACAAACGAAGAGGACAAAGAGACGTGGCTAGGAACCAGGAGATGGATGAAAGAAAAGAGATGAGAGGATACCAACGTCAAGGAGATCAAGAATATCGACGGACATATCAGATGGATGGAAGATATGTGCCATATGACAGGCAAAGTAACAGATATACAAGAAACAGAAATATGATCCGAAGAAGGAATTATTACGGAGGAAGAGGTGGACGGAACTTCAGAGAAAGGGAGTTCGGAAATAGAAGATATGCCCAGGAGCAGAAAGAAGACTTGAGAAATCAAGAAAAATGAAAGCAAGCGATTAAAGACAAGGAGATTGTTGGAGATATCGAAGGCGCAGAGAGTTTAGAGCTCCAACAATATAAAAATTCGGAAGCAGGGAAACGTCATCTTAACCCGAATGCACAGAATTTCAATACAGGGTTAGACGTTCCTGAGAAAAAAAAACGACAATTTTGAAATAGATCATGAGGAAAATGGTAATAGAGGAAAGAAAACGGATAACAAAATTATAAGTTGGATCCATACGCAGCAAATATCAAGTATTATTACCGGGAAAATCAGGAACAATCCTTAAATAATATACCGGAGATATGCGGAAAGGAAGGATGCATTAATTCAGAATGTCAAACAGATGGAGAAGACGAGATTGTTTAAAAAGAAATACATAGAGTAATTGCAAAGTCAACAGTTATGGAATGAAGTACGGAGAAGGAAGTTGAGTAACGTAAAGGTCCATTTATTACACGAATGGAAGCATAGTGTAAATATATTGTGACCAACATATTTAAAAAATAAGTGGGAGGAGAAAATGTACCATTACGTTACGATTGACGTCAGTTTACATGAATATACATCGGAAGAAAAATGGCGCAGATCAGCTTCAAGCGTTAAGAATGCACGGAATAACTTTTTGTGACAAGTTGACCGCAATTAGGAGGCAGTGCCTGGCGAGATGGAAAGGAAACTCTATGAGAAATGAACCATTATACGTAAAAAAATTGAAAAACGGTCTATTATTATCTACTTTGGCAAGAAGAGTTTTCGTCGTAAACGGACTGTGAATTGCGATTACTTGACCAGAAGATTAGCTGACATAATCAATATAACCATAATAGGAGCCATACGAAGGAAGAATCCAGAAACAAACTACTGGAAAATACATAAAAACGGCAGGGAAACACGCATAATAGATTTCAAATACTGTACGGAAGAAGAGGTGTTGGGATACGGCATTCGTAAATAAGGCCTACACTGACTTAATAAACGGCCAAATTTTCATCAAATTATACGTATTGCCCATTGATAAGATTTAAAGAACATTATTCAGACAACATAAAAAAGACCAAGGAAGAGCCAGTTTATGAAAATAAAATTGAATCTGAGCAGTATCTTTAGAGGAAAAGAAATATATATACAATTAGAGAAAGTACTTGGAAAAGCTTTATATACTGAAAATTAAGATGTATTCTATCAATTTAATATTGTCTTTTCGTTGCATGGGAATTGGACACGAAATGGAGCTAGCCTAAAGCGATGGAGGGAGGCTGACCAGATCATCGTAAGCTCAAGCCTGAAGACCTAGAGATCCAGCATGACGTGATCCAGTGCAAGGCTAAGCATTCCGAGATGCCGTGACGAGGAAGAAGAAAGCAGAGTCGGACATAACATGGCCAGAGATAAGTAACGTTCTAGTAAATTTAACTATAAAGTATTTCATTTGGTGTAGTATAATTGTAGGAATGCTGAAATGCCAAAGATATGACCTGTTTGTGCCATTGTGCGAATTCTAAGGCATATGCCGGAGAAAATAACCACAGATACGTATTATTTATGTGTAGTAATATACTGCCGTGCTCATAAGTTTGATATGAGGTTAATGTGAGCAGTATCGGGAAGAGAATTGATGTTTTTGAACCTATATGCTTACGAGAACGTCATATATATTAAACTAGGCAAGGCTAAGATAGTGAAGTGCAATATAATAATAATAAACCTAGGCTACCCAATGACCAGATTGAATAACTAGGCCAATATCGTCTACATTTACGATGAGTTGAAATAAACAGTAGCAGCTTGCGGTGTTTTGAGTAGATATTTAAGTAAAAGGAATGTTTTACTGCGACGTGGTAGACATTACGTGGAATCTGAGTAGAGATATTGTTGTATGCGGAGGAATCGCAGTAATTAAATGCATAAATGATAATATGTTGTTGGAGATTTGAGATGTTGAATAGGTATTGTGTAAGTAAATGATTGATGGAAATAGGTGCGAATTTATTCTTAGCTACAGTTATGTTGCGATTGAAAATGAGGCAAGCAGTGAAATTAAGGCCTAGATACGTGAATATATTAAGTGAAGCAGTGAGATTAAATGGTCTATTGGTCGAACTTATATGGAATATGGAGATAGATGGATCGTAATTTACATGTATTTGAAGTGTATATAGAAAAGAGATATAGCCGCCTAGTAATATATTCGTCTCATATAATGAATATATAGCAGTGGAGCACGCGTTAACCTGAAAATGGTAAAAATTAGTAGGCAGTAGAAGGAGTAATTTTAATTGAAAATACACATAATAATTAATCGGTCGGTACGATTCTGACAGGTCATGACGGTTGAAGAACGATGGCATTCGTAAATGAAGATATTTAATTTTATTTTTGGCACACATTTTTAATATATATAGGATGTTGGAATTTATATTTATGGTTAGGATTAATTTCTTTTAGATACTTAAAATGGCATTTTGAAGCCATCATTGGAAAGAGTTACTTATCTCATGCCATAAACAAGTCAATACGCAAATTCCCAAACCAATTCCAAAGAGTAGTGCAAATAGACCTAAAGGAAAGAAAGACCACTCCCTCCTTTAATAAAGAGTAAATCCTAGTTGTCCCCATATTGAAATAAAATGATGAAGTGTGGTCACGCAACAAAATAATAATTGCCCAGATGAATTAAAGATACCTGCCCAATTTTAATTATGTCAATTCGTCAATTTTAGTTGTCAAGAAAAATAATATGTGATTTTTTTGATTTACTTTCCTCTATTGCCAAAGATGATCATTATTTTGTTAATTATAATATTGGCATGCTAATAAATTAGTTTTAAGTTTATTCTAGCGTTTATTTTCAAAGGTAGAGATAGGAAGATTAGTTGTAAGGATACATTTAGGCTGATATTTCGGAGTCATGATATTTAAAGGCTTATATTAATTCTACGGTAGGATTTCGGAGTAAATGAGTAACACATTGAACTATACACCCTCTTCAACGGAACTTGCGAAGGTAAATAGTATTGTTGAATATATATAGATGTTTTTACCCTGAGATATTGACTTAATATGGACATGCAACCACCGCGTTTGATTGGTATATCCATCCCCGATTTCGCATAGTTAATTAGCAACATGTAAGTGGAAATATTGCACGGGCAACATCATATTAAATTAGTACTACAACTTGAGGTGAAGTATGAGGAAGTACAGCGCGATGGTGATACCTATATTTTTATCAGTCCAACCTGGACCTTGGTAAGAATTAGGACTATGAGGCCACCAATAGGTTGCAATACATGCGTATCCTTATTACCCAACCTAGTGTACACCGTCGGTTTACAGTTAATGAAGACAGAGACAGAGCGAAACACAGAACGAACAAACAATTAATAGGTACTACATCTCTCCTAAAACTACTTAACTAAATTATCTACCTCTACATCTACTCAGTGTCCTCCCATACGTACGCGGATAGCCAGCATACGTGCAGGAAGCACCACACTACAAAGTACCCTATTCCCCTACTCCTACCTACCACCTAAAAATGAAAACTTTAGTAGACTGGTCGCTGCGTCAGCCCTGGAATGGAATACATGCCCACCAACCCGTTGACCCCAGAAACCAGCCTCGCCTCGTGAGAACTGATTTCATATTTCACCTACACTTGCTGACAATGTATTCCTACCCTACCATGTGTGACAAGCAAGCTTGGCGGAAACCAGACCTAACATATCTCCTGCCACACACTTCCGCTATGTACGTCACACTTACTCTGTTCTTTTTCAGCTCTCTATCTTCCCTCCCCTTTTTCCTCCCGTGCAGTCATGCTCAAGCCTAACTTCTTTGGGTTGGGTCAAGGCCCAACCCTTCCCTCTTCCCTCGATACGTCACCTTCTCCTCTCTCGCACTATTCTCGCCCATTACATCTCACCTTATTATGCTTAAGATTTATACATCAACTAACAACCATTTTACATCCCTCATTATCGCACTTTGAATAATTTAACTTTTTTTTTACATCTCACTTACACACAAACAAAACATTTCCATTCTAAGTCCATTAGTTCACTGTCTTTTCAATCTACAGCACCACACTAATATCAAACTGTTAGACTTATCCCATTTCTTCCATCCTATTAAACTTAGTACATAAACATCCAGAATCCATCAATTTTACACCCCTCATCAAGGCATCTACACCATTTTTTTCATATGACCTACTTTCATAATTCCATACTGCCAACATTTTCTCCTTAACTACAGTCCCACTTAATCTATCTCAATTATATTACATACAGCTTCTTTATACTCCCTCCTCACACAAATACACTTAAACAACACTTAATCCATTTTTTTCCACTCCTCATTTACACACAAACAGACAGTACTCCATTCCAGGTCCATTAGTTCACTCAGTCATCTCACTTTTTTTTCAACTATCCACTTAAACTATATACCAGATTCTTAAATTTACACTACCCTCAACCTACTCAACCTCCCCTTTTCTCAACTCTTTCCTAATTTTCTCAGGCTTTCCTTTTTTACCAACTGTTCTCATAAACACATCTGCTCTCATATTCCTTAAGTCATTAATCTATCACCTCCTCCCATCCTACTACGTCTCCATCTACTTCCCAAATACTCGCCCCAGGCGGATGCCTTTCCACAGGGCAAAGTGTTCTCCCCCTATCCCCTAACACTTCAGCCCCCTCTTCTGGTATCATGGTTACCCTGATACCCTTCCCGCATCTACTCAAGTCTGATATCCATTCCTCTGAGCAGAATGTCTACCCCCTTCCTCCCTCGGCAAGAATCACATCATCTGCACAACCCCTGCTACTCCCTCAATTTCTTTATAAATCTAGCTCTGGCCACATTTAAGGATTTCGCTATATTCGTTCCTTTCTCCTACTCTCTACATAACCAAGATGTCATCTTATAGCTTTCCCCTACCATGTCCAGCTCCTTCTTACTTAGTAGTTTGATCTTTATCTCCGCCAAAGCTCGGCATTGATTAAAAATATGCAGGTCCTCACACTTCTCTCCACATAAAACACATCTATCACTATTCTCACTACCTACCCATCCCCTGTTCCTCGGAACACCCAATATCCACCAATACAAACCTCTCTTATCCCTTCTACCCTCAAACTCCGTTTTCGGGTTTATTACTTCCACCAATTTATTTAATACTGATAAAGACTCTCTCTCTCTCTCTCTCTCTCTCTCTCTCTACATTCCCCTATTAAGCTCTGACTTTCAATATCTAGTAGTCTTCCCTTTATCATTTTCCATACCCACTTATTCCTACCACCACCCCCCCCAGACCTCTCCATATACCACCCAATCCAATCTTTCGTAACCATTTTTTGCACTTATTCACCCAGTAACCTTCATTCATCATACTTTTCTGAAAACTAAACGTTTGTTGTACTATGCCCCACCCTTCCCTTCCTCCAATCTAATCCAATACTTGAACACCCTCTTACCTATTTCAACCTCTATCGATTCTTTACAGACTAATCTGGCACCGACATTGGCTGTACAGTTCGGGAGGTCCATCATGATCTTACTAAATTTCGCCACCACCTGGTTAAGTTCACCCCTGCCCTCCTCCATTCCCCATAATTCGACCCCAAATAGCATTTATAAATAATATAAATACTATCGGGGATTGCTTACACCCCTGTATCACCCCGCTTTTCGATTCAAAACATTTACTCAACCTTCCATCCTTCAATTTAATCATCACCAACACTTCCTCATAAATTGTTTCTATTGCCATCGTCATTCCACATTCCAACCTCCCTTAATCTCAAAAATAGCGCCTCCCTGCTGACCGTATCGAAGACTTTTTCTAAATCGATCGCTGCTATACATAATTTACGCCCTGCTATCCTCACATACTTTGTAATCAAAGTGTCCAGAATCCAAACATTATCGACTGTATTCTTTCCTTTCCTAAATCCATTTTGGAAATCAGATATCCCTCCGTACTGTTCCGCCCAATTTGTTATCCTATTCGCCAAAATCCCTGTGTACACCTTCAACAACGAGTCTAGGAGTGTAATTCCTCTGTAGTTGTTAGGATCACTACTAGCTCCTTTATTTTTATAAATAGGGCACAATACCCCCTTCCTCCATTCTCTAGGAAATTTTCCCGTTTTTAGCAACATATTAAAGAATTACACAATCCCCCTCAACATCGGTTCATTTGCCCCAACCTCCTTCCATACGCTATTGGAAATACCATTCACACCTCCTGAAGCCTTGGGTCTAGCATTTTTAATACTCTAATTACCTCCTGCCTTGTTATCTCCCCATCCAATATTGTAATGACTACTTCCAATTCCCTTCCTATATGTGACTTGTCTATTTCTCTACCCAATTTCCCCTCCCCATCCAAAAGCCTTTTAAAATGCCTAACCCACTCGTATTCCCCTATTTTATCCCCCTTCCCCACCGGTTTCGTTCTTCTGATCTTGTTTATTGACTCCCAAATCCTCTCAAATTTCTTCTCTCTACAATATCTATTTATTTTTTCAGCTTCCGCCTCTTTCCATACTGTTTTCTTCTCATTCAATACCTCCTTATATTCCCATCTCAATTTACAATATTCCTTCCTTTTTCCTGCACACCCTCCTTCCTAAACTCCGCTAGGGCTCTCATTACAACCTCACGTTTCCTTCTTCAGTCTTCATCAAACCATCCATTCATTTTATTCTTTTTTCCCTCTACCCTTCTCCTCACTTTCTTCCCCACACTCCATACAGGGTTTTCTATTAATTTTACCGCGTTATCCATATCAATCCCTTCTACCGCCCTTTCAATTCCTACCCTTACTATATCTCCCTTCTCTTTCAAATGCCGTCTCAATTTCTCTTTAGTATTATTATCCCATACATACTTCCATCCTCCATTCCTATATATCTCCCTACTTTCCTCCATCTTTCCCTTCTCATCAGCAACCAAAGTACTCAATTTTATTTTGATAGGCATATGTTCCGTTAACCCACATTCTAACACCTCAAAACTTATTATTCTCCTTAACGCTATCTCTGAGCTTATTCCTATATCCACTACACTCCCTCCATTTGTTGTAATATACGTCAAATCTCCCACACTATCCCCCTTCATACACCCATTTAAAATAAATAAATGTTCTATAGCACATAACTCTAATAACCTTTCTCCATAACTATTTACACCATTATCCTTACTCTTTATTTGCAGCCCCCCACCTACTTTTACTTCTTTACCGTACACCGGTACCCTATTGCTCACTCTCGCACTCCAATCCCCCAATAAAATCATCCCATCTTCAACATACATCCCTTTAATTGTGTTTATTTCTTCAATCAGTTCGTCAAAAAAGTTTGTTTGCATAAACTGAATCGCTTGGATGGTTATAAAGCAGGGCCAGACAAATTGCTTCCGCTGCTCCCTTCCCCATTTTTAATCTCAACCACACTACCCCTTCTACCCTAATCTGTAACGTCTCCACCCATTCAGCTATCTCATTTCTTATTAAAACTACTATGACCCCTGGGTTTCGGCCCCTCTTCCCTATTTTTTTCCTTAACACGTTAACTACTCTATAGCCGTCCCATGTAATTTCTACCCCCTTCCCTAACCACGTCTCTACTGGAGCAATTATCTCAAAATTTTTCACTAAATACACAATTTCCCTATTCCCTAACTTCCCCATCAACCCCCCAATATTCAGCACCCCTATCACCATATCTAGTTATTTATTTCTTCCCCCTCCCTATACGTCTGCATTTCACCACTTGCCACCTTACTTCTCGTGATTCTTCCTTTTGGCTCCAGCCCATACTTCTTCCCTTCCCTCTCTTTCTTCTCACCCCCATCCTTTCCCTTTTCCGTGCCAGAGCCATTTTTCCCACCACACAGATCTTTTAAACTTAACGATCTCGCCTTATTCAACGCCTGCTTTCTCTCCAGGTTTCTTTCTGCATTTCTCTTATTCGGGGAGTTTGAGTCACTACCCTGACTCGTTTCCCTTCTCGTCATCTCTTCACTACCTATATCCACTTTACCTCGCTCTAGTGTCCTACTTGTTGATTCACTCCTTCCTGGTTGTTATGACTCACCAAGGACTCTGCTGTCTCCACTACCTGCCCGCTGACACCGCAGTCCCGTCTCCTCTCTTCCTTCTCCGTACTGATGTCGCCCTGCTCTCGCTTTCTGCAACTCATTTCCTCCGCACATTTTTTCTTTCTCAGCAGTTCCTCCTGTGTCCACGATCGCGACCAATTTTTGCCTGAAGTTACCAGACAACTCCCCACTATCTTTACTCGCAATCCCTGAGCTCTTGCACGCCACATATGCCGTTTATAGACATCCAACCGCATCCTGTCTTCTTTCTCTATCTCAGCCTTCAAATAAATGTTCGATTCTTTCAAATTTCCAGCATTCCTCAAAATTATATCAGCAGTCAGTGTTGATAATAATCTTAACTTCACCGGCCTATGTCCCATGTTCCTTCCCACTCTATATATATATATCATCTATATCCACTTCAGAGAAGTTTATCTTCATTTTATTCGAAACAATGTCCACCACTTTCAATACTAATTCCACTTTTGATTCTGTTCCTTCCTCAGGTACACCATACACAAGGATATTTTTTCTTGCTGAATCGTTCCTCGCTAACCTCACTTCTCTCTTCATTGTTGTTAATTTCTCTTCCTGTACCACCACCTTCCTTTTCAAGCTCCCTACCTCATCTATCTCTGCTAACTTGTCATTTACCCCTCCAATTTCTTCTTTAATAAAACTTTTTAAGTCCTTCATCTCCTTCATTTGGGTTGCCTGGTGTTCCTGCATCATTTCCTTTATTCATTTCCTTTGCTCGCTTCCTTCACCACTCTCTTGATCTCTTCAAGCTCCTCCCAACCGAACGGTCCCTGGTTTGGACCCGGGTTCTTTTCTATACCTCGTACAACCAGCAACGTCGCAATAACCGTCGCACACAACATAGTCTCCAACAGTCCTTTATAACCACTAATTTCTCTTCCTTTATCAGCTCCACCTTCCTTCCAACACTGCCTTGCACCATGCCATCTTCCAATTCTTAGCCTGTATTGCTGTAGCGTTATTCCCATATTGCGCACCTCAGCTCACTCACACGTCCGCACTTCCCGATGTCTCGCTCGTGACTGTGAGCTCTTAATATTCATACACCTAGATTTCCTTTCTCCAAAGGTTTCCTTGTCTTTCCTGTATGCAGCCTCTAACTTTCCTAGGACCATACAACCTTCGATATCCCTGCACTTCTCCTTCAGCCATTATTCCTTGGCTACCTTGCACTTTCTGTCAAATTCATTAATCGCCTGTATTCTTTTCTGCCCTCTTCATTTCTAGCATTCTTGCATTTTCGTCATTCATCAATCAGGTCTAGTATCTCCTGAGTTATCCACTGATCCTTTGTTGATTTTTCCTCCTTTCTAACATCTCTTCACCAGCCCTGATGACTTCATTTTTCATGGCTATCCACTCTTCCTCTATTGTGATTCCTTCAGCCTTTTCGTTTAGTCCTTGTACAAGTTTTTCCTTGAAACAATCCCTCACACTATTTTCTTTCAACTTGTCTAGATCCTATCTCCTTGCTTTCCTTCCTTTCTTCAATTTATTCAACTTCAGATGGCATTTCATGACCAACAAGTTGTGGTCAGAGTCCACGTCTGCTCCTGGAATAGTTTTGCAATCCAACACCTGGTTTCTGAATCTCTGGCTAATCATAATGAAGTCTATTTGGTACCTTCCCGTGCCTCCGGGTATCGTCCATGTATACAGCCGTCGTTTGTGATGTTTGAACCAAGTATTGGCAAGGACTAAATTATGATCAGTGCAGAATTCAACCAGCCGACTTCCTCTTTCTTTCCTTTGTCCCAATCCAAATTCTCCTACTGTACTACCTTCTCCTCCTTGGCCTACCACTGCATTCCAGTCTCCCATCACAATTAGATTCTCGTCACCTTTTACATATTGTACAAAATCTTCTATCTCTTCATATATTCTTTCGATTTCCTCATCATCCGCTGAGCTAGTAGGCATAAAGACCTGCACTGTTGTGGTGGCCATTGCTTTTGTGTCTATCCTGACGACAATAATTCTTTCACTATGCTGGTCGTAGTAGCTTAACCGCTGCCCTATTTTCTTATTCATTATTAAATCATCTCCTGCATTTCCCCTGTTCAATTTTGTGTTGGTAATTCGGTAGTTGCCTGACCAAGAATCCTATTCTTCCTGCCAACGTACTTCACTTGTACCAACTACATCTAACGTTAGTCTATCCATCTTCCTTTTCAGATTCTCTAACCTACCACAACGATTCAAACTTCTAACATTCCACGCTCCGACTCGCAGAATGTCAGCATCCATCTTCCTGATGATCGCCCCCTCTCGTGTAGCCCCCACCCGGAGATCCGTATGGGGGACTAGTTTACCTCCGGAATATGTTACAAGGGAGGAAGCCATCATCAGTACATCATTCATACAGAGAGAGCTGCATGTCCTCGGGTGTTAGTTACTGCTGTAGTTTCCCATTGCTTTCAGCCGTGTAGCAGTATCAACACAGCTAAGCCATGCTAAGTATTATCACAAGGCCATATCAGTCAATCATCTAGACTGCCACCCTTGCAACTTCCGAAATGCTGCTACCCCCCCCCCCCCCTTTCGATGATCCATTCGTTAGTCTGGTCTCTCAACAGATACCCATCCGATATGGTTGCACCTGCGGCTCGGCTATCTGCTTCATTGGGACACGCAAGCCTCCCCACCGCGGCAAGGTCACATGGTTCGCAGGAGAGGCGTTAGTCATACTGATAGGTAATTTGAAAAAATTACGTCGATATCTCTCGCCGTTGTTATATTATCAGCTACTTAAGTTACCCAATCAGATCGTTTCGCAAGCGAATTCAAATTCTCTTTACGAGGAGGTGTTACTAAATCGTTACTTGGCATGGTCGGGCTTGAATGAGCATCAAAATCTAACACACCGTGGGTTTCAGCCAATTGTTATGGGGCGAGCCTATCAGCAAGGAGGTCCTTGCTCAAGTCCCTCTCCTCGAGAAGTTTATTTCTTCTATCGACGCTCTCAAGCCGGTCATAAGTCACGTGCAGATTAAACAACACCGCCTCGCAAAGTCCATCTGAAGTCGCCTGCGTAGAGATCTGATTGGCTAAATTCAGCAGCTGATAAAATGACAAGGGCGCGAGATATCTACTAATTATTTATCAGTATGACCAACACCCTAACGCTCATGTAGCCAGTTCACGTTGTTCCCGACCACCATGTATATATTGCATTACAGTTCAACAATTAATTTATCTACAGTATGATGATTGCTAACACATCTACATGTAAGTTATTCGTATAAATATCATTGTATATATGTATGTATGTATTACATCTCCTTCTAAACCACCGGTGCGATTTACACCAAACTTTGGTACATTCGCGACTTAGTATTAGGAGACAAACTGCATGGGTGTAAGACAGTCCCAATACCTTTCGGGGCGGCGGGGGGGGGGGGGGCGAGGGGGTAGTGATATATCAAAATAATCGAAAACAGTGTCGAATCCATGATTTTCGGGGTCGCTGAGATGAATGGTGGCACTCAGGATTTTTTCTTTATAGTCCACGTTCAGCCCCTTTGGAGTGAGGAGTTGAGGCGGGAGTGATATAAAAATAAAAAGTAGTGTCTAATCCATACCTTTTCGGGATCGCTGAGATGAAAAGTGACACTCCGGATTTTTGTTAAGTTCAGCTTCAGTCCCCTTTCGTTGGGGGACGAAGGGGGAGTGATATACAACTATAATAAAAATAGTGTCGAATCAATACTTTTCGGTGCCGCTGAGATAAATAGTGACACTCCGAATTGTTAACAGTCCAAGTTCAACCCCTCTGGGATGAGGGCAAGGGGGGAGTGACATATAAAAATAATCTAAAATAATATTCAATCCATACTTTTCGGGGTCGCTGAGATGAATATTGTCACTCCAGAATTTTTTAATGTACAACTTAAGCCCCCTTTGGGGTGGGGCCGAGGGGGGAGTGACATATAAAAATAATCAAAAATAATGTCTAATCCATACTTTTCGGGGTCGCAGAGATGAATAGTGACACTCAAAATTTTTTTAGAAATCTAAGTTGCGTAGAGGCGAGGCGGGAGTGTTATAAAAAATAATCGAAAATGGAGTCGAATCCACATTTTTGGAGTCGTTGAGATGAATAATGACATTCCAGATTTTTTAGTCCAAATTTAGTTCCCTTTGGGCTGGGGGACGAGGGAAGAGTGATATATATTAAAATAATCGAAAACAGTGTCGAATACATTTAGGGGTCACTGGGATGAATAGTGGTACTCTGCAATTTTTAATTCCAAGTTCAGTCCCCTTTGGGGTGAGGGGCGAGGGAGGAATGACACATAAAAGTAATCTTATATTGTGTCGAATCCATAGTTTTTCGGGATCGCTGAGATCAGTAGTGACACTC
The DNA here is from genome assembly GCF_040414725.1 of Anabrus simplex. NCBI lineage: Eukaryota > Metazoa > Arthropoda > Insecta > Orthoptera > Tettigoniidae > Anabrus > Anabrus simplex. The sequence continues at coordinate 147,971,130 of NC_090265.1, read as the reverse complement.
CGAATATTTTTTAAGTTCACCTCTTTGGAGTAGGGGAGCGAGGGGGTTGAGGTATAAAAATAGTCAAAATAGTGTCGAATTCATCCTTCTGGGGTCGCTGAGATGAATAGGAACACTCCGCATTTTTTTAAGTCCAATTGCAGCCCCTTTGTTGTGCGGGATGGATCTGGGAGTGAGATTTAAATCGAAAATAGTGTCGAATCCATAGTTTTCGGCGTCACTGAGATGAACAGTAATATTCCGGATTTCTTAAAATCCAAGTTTAGCCCCGTTTGAGGTTGGGGCTAGGGGAGAGATATACAAAAATAATCGAAAATAATGTCAAATCGGTAGTTAAAATTAGTTTAACTACGGATTTTTCGTAAGTCCAAGTTCATCCCCCATTTGGATGGGGGGAGGTTGGTAGTGATACATAAAAGCAGTCGAAAATAGTGTTGAGTCCGTAATATTCGGTGTCAACGAAGTGAATAGTGACACTTCGAATATTTTTATAAGTCCAAGTTCAGCCTCTTAATGGTAGGTGGAATGGGGGGGGGGTTGTGAAATAAAGAAATCAATCGAAAATAGTGTCGAATCCTTACTTTTCGCGATTGCTGAGATCAGCAACACTCTGAATTTCTTTAAGTCCAAGTTCGGCCCCCCTTCGGGTGGGCTCGAGGAGAGAGTGATACATAAAAATAATCGAAAATAGTGTCGACTCCAGAGTTTTAGGAGTCGCTGAGACGAATAGTAACACTCTGATGAATTTTTAAAGTACAAGTTCAGACCCCTTTGGGGTGGGGACGTGGGGAGACTGATATATAAAAATAATCGAAAATAGTGTCGATTCCATAGTTTTCGGGGACGTTAGATAATTAGTTTCAATTCGGATTATTATACGTTCAATTTCAGACCCCTTTGGGGTGGGGGCGAGGGGAATTGATGTATAGTATGTATAAGTCCAAGTTCAGCCCGTTTGTACACGGGTTGGTGGGGGAGGGGGGGTGGGAAGGAAGTCGAAAATAGTGTCGGATCCGTACTTTCCGGAGCCGCTGAAATGAATAATGACTTTCCTATTTGGTAAAGTCTAAGTATAGACACCTTTAGCATAGGGGCTGAGAAAGGGTGAAAAAGAAATTGTCCAGTGGACTTCATCCGTATGTTCCAGCGTAGCTATCAACCAAAATTGATACAATTATTACTTATTATAAGGAGGAAGTACTGTACTGTTTACGATAGGACACGCCTAGAATCACTAGGGTAAGGGGTAAAATAAATAAATACTATATAAATAACTAAAAACGAACAATAATAGTGTCGAATCAATTGTTTTCGGGACTACTGCAGCGATTACAATCAAATCTAGTACACTTATGACTATCAGGAGTTAAACAGCGGGGGCAGGGGGGTATGACAACTTTAGAACACCTAGGGTATGTTTTAGAGGGGGTGAGATACAAAAATAATCGAAAATAATGCCAAATCCATAGTTTTCTGGGTCACTGGAATGAGTAGTGACACACCGGATGTCGTTTAAGTCCAAGTTGAGCCCCAATTGGCAGGCAGGTGAGGAGTGAAAAAAATTATCCAAACGACCGAGATTATGGACGTATGTGTGTGTATTGCAGCATACCTCTCAACCAAACTTGGTACACACATGACTTACTATATAGAATAACACAAGTAGCACCCGTAGGGGCGGGAATGAATTATAAAAACACAGAAAGACAGGTGAAATATAAAAGTAATAGACAACAACAAATATTAATGCATAGCTTTTGGAGTCACAGACATGGATAATGACACATAGGATGCCGTTGTTCAGCCCTCATCGGCATGGAGATGAGAAGGCGTGGAATGGAAAATGTTCAAATTGACCGAAATTACCGATGTATATGTGTTTCTTCCAGCATAGCCCTCATACTAAATTGGTACACAAACTATCTGAAAAAATACTGTTGGGGTAAAACACCCCTAGCACTCCTAAGGGAGGTGGTGAAATAAAAAAGTAAACGAAAATGACTGACATTAGTGTCGAATACATTGTTTACGAGGTCGCTGAGTTGAACTGTGTGGCACTTATATTTCAGCTGCAATCAGTATGGAGGTTGAGAACGTATGAAAATGAATGTAAATATAACCGAGATTATGGATGTATGTGGGTATGTTCCAGAATAGCTCCAAAATCACCACCACCACCACCACCACTCAACGAAACTTGGTACATATATGGCTCACCATCTAGAAAAGAAAATACTATGGAGATGAAACGTCACAGCACCCGCTGGGGGGTGGGGTATGTGAGGGGATGACATGTAAAAATAATGGATAATAACCGATATTAATGTCGAATCAATTGTTCATGTGTCGCTTTTACGAATGTTGACGCTCTGGATACCGTTTAGGTCCACATTCAGCCTCCATTGACACGAGGGACTGAGAGGGGCTTAAAAGTAAATAATCTAAAGTGACCGATATTAGTGCTGAATCCACTGCTTTGGGGGACGCAAGGCTGATTGGTGACAGTCTCAATAACAGTTCAAATCGCATTCATCATATCTATAGCACGATGGTTAAATATTTTTTGAGAGGATCAAATACTTCCCATTCAATTCGTTCTTCCACAAGGACAACGTTTTACTCAAAAATTAAATAATCTAAAACTTGAAATCAAACACATGTAAATAACTCTGGAACTACATAATAGATCGCGAAATATCAATCAACATCTCAAAAAGGAATGCTATAAAAATTCACTTCACACATAACTAACTGGTAAAGAAAATCTTGAAGGTAAATATTCAAAAACTATCCAAGCAACGCCGAGTACTACAGCTAGTGCATTATAAAACCAGTCTTGAAAGAGAAAAAAAAGTGCTTAAAACTAATATCGTATATTTAAAAAAGAGGTAGTGCATGAAATCTGGAGAAAGAAGAATAAAAACGTACCGCATCTCTTCCTTAGTTATTACCTCTTTTAGAATTTCTTACCTTTAACCTATAAGAAATATAAACTACATTAATGTTATGAGTGTTGAAGTTATATTCCGTGCATTCTGAATTCCACGCTTATTTTCTTACTTAATCTCTTCGCTGTTGCCGCATACGGCGATCTCTCACTGGGACCCTCCAGCCATCTCCTCGTTGCTCTACATCTCTCCCAGACCAACGCGAACACTCTCAAATTCATGTTTACTTACCGTCCCCACATGATGTGAAAATATTTTCTTAACATTCCATTGCGAGGAAGAAAGAACTTGTAGAATCTCTAACATAAACGTTGAAGTTACAGCGAACAGCTCCACATGATAGAAATCCGTTTGAAAATAATACAAATTTATATGTTTATATCTATATAAATAAAATACGAGTTTTGTCTATCTGTATGTATGCACGGGAATCACGAAAAAATGGCTGAACGGAATTTAATGAAAATCGGTATGTGAACTCGGAGAATGAGCCACTATAATCTAGGCTGTACATAATTTTATTCACACTGAGTGAAATGGTAGTTTAGTGGAAGCCCTAAAATGTGATTCTCAAATAGCGTAGGGTTATTTGAGTCATTTCAGACTTAAGTGAACGGAAATGCATGTTAAAAAATTTCTTTGAAAGCAAAATACAGTCTAGTACTCTGTAGTTTTAGGCAACAAATGATGCAACAATTAGCGCAAAAGATAATTTTGTTTACCGACACAAATCTAAAATACACACCTATTGCAAAAGCTCACTTGTAAAATATTGTGGGGTTGTCTTCATCATCATTTCATCCTCATCACGATGCGCAGGTCGCCTACGGGAGTCAAATCGAAAGACCTGCACCTGGCGAGCAGGACCCGTCCTGGGATATCCCACCACTAAAAGCCATACGACATTTCATTTCATGGGTGTAGGCCTACCTATCGCTGAAAAATAATTGTTTCCAAAATCTAAATTATGCCCTTTTTCTACCAGAAACAACGGAAGATTTTAAAAGAAGAATGCTTCAAATTATGTAGTGTACAATTATTATGAGATATACCTTCAACGGAAGTGTTTCATTAACATTGTTACACTCCTGTCAGTCCACTGTTGGATGAAGACTTCTACAAACTCTGTCACAGTTTACGATCTTTCACCGGCTGCAAGCAGATGCACCGGGAAACGTTCTGGCCTCATCGACCCAGCTTGTGTGGGTCTAGTTCTAGGTCATTTCGAGCAGTGAGGAATCCAGTGTAGACTCCCCGTGTCCACCTTCTGCCTGCTCATCTTGCAATATAACTAGTCTAGCCTCATTTCGCCGCTTAAGCAGAATCCTAATAATGATTAGATATAATCCAAAAATACTACTTAGGACTATTTGGGTTTTTATAAGCATGGTTCTTAGAATATTCGTTGGCTACTTTGAAGTAACTTGAAGGTTTATTTGACGTAAATAATACTAAAAAAAATTAGTGATGTGTAATAAAATGGTGGGCAATATAACTTGCAGCACTATCTTACAATGTCCCAAATCTGTACGTGATATCTCCCTATATTGCACGATATCGTCGTTGCAGGGACGAAACCTCCTATGTGATAATATTTTCGGAGATATACTGACCCGCAGCACATGCATTATGAAGAGCGAGAATGCCTTGACAACTGTCACACAACATTGCACCTTAGATGACAGAACATTACGGGCCAAAGTTCTAAGCTAAAATATACCACATAGGAGGTTTCGTCCTGGCAACGACGATATATTATTCGCGAAATTACAGGCAGATAATTTAAACTAAAATGTTCACACCATTTACTGCCAAATATAAAAAATGTTTTCATCTTTTCTTTCACAGTCGAGAATATTAGGTTGGTAAGTACTCCGGTTTAACCCTTTTGAAACGTAATATACTTATAGCAAACTTTACAAAGGTACTTGGGCCGATGATCTTAGATGTTAAGCCCCTTTAAACAACAAGCAACAACAAAGGTACTTTCTAAAAAAAAAATTAGTTTTCTCAGAAATTTTGGTATACATTTTAAATCAGACGTCATCACGTAGTTGCTCTAGGAAGCCGGTGTTACTTGCTCCGCACGGGACAGGTGTTTGTCACGTTACAAGAGAGCAGCAGTCAGGCGGGTTGCATAACGTGGCCGTACTGTACTTGCGCCAGTGGCCTTCAGCACATACAGTACTACGTCATGCACTTCCCCTACTTGCTCGTTAAACTGCTCTCGTTCCTGGAGAGCGGGGAGCAAACTGGCTCCGAAGGCATTTCGCTCTCTATTGACGATGCCTGTTTTAAATAATTTTGAACAGCAGTTGCTTACTTAATAAAACCACCTGAAATAGTTCAATTTCTAAACACAGACGTGTATACGTCGCCAAACACCATCACATCCGTGAGCCCTGCCTTTGTTGGCGAATTTAGTGTAGACTGTGTTTTCTAGTGTATGCTAAAACAAATTTGGTACTTTCATTGACCTGTCTCAGTCTCACCCTTGGCTTCGACAATCTGAAAGTGACTGGGGCAAGAGCAATGCTAATGATGCCATTCCATACACAGCCAGTTCCTGTTAAGAAATGTGTTAAACTGTCGCTCACAGAATCAGTTGGTACGTATAATTCAGTGTGTTTGAAAGACTGGTATATAATAGACACTCATGGATTGGTGAGGAAAGCAGTGGGAAACTACCTCACTCCACCTAGGTTATCTTTGACAGCTGATGGTGGCCCTGTTGATTATCCAACCAGACTTCGGGCCTAGTAATCAAGATAAGTAAATTGATGTTATTGTTTTTATGTTCCACTAACACATTTGAAGATTTTCAGAGACGCCGAAGTGCCGAAAATTTCTTCCGCGGGAACTCTTTTACATGCCAGTAAATCTACCGTCACCAGGCTGACGTATTTGAGCACCTTCAAATATCACCGGACTGAGCCAGGATCGAACCTGCCAAGCTGGGTGCAGAAAGCCAGAACCTCAACCGTGCGAGTCACTCAACCTGGCGGTACTCAACATACATACATTGGTGCAAAGGAATTCGAATCCCGTGAAAAGTAGGAACATACACATATCCCTAGATTTCAAATTAATTCTACCATCCACTTTGGAGAATCCACAAGGGAGGTTTCACACAGAAACAATCCCAGATTTATCAGAGGTTCCGTGGTCACTATGAAAGTCTCACAATTAGCGAGCTACAAAAATGCCAGAAGTACTTGTTGAGAACACGCAAGCTGGTCACATATACTTTGGTATTATTTATAGAAAATGACTGCTACAGAAAAACTATCTACATCCAATGTCGATGACCTTGACATCCTTGAAACAACATAGAGGATGAATTTCATTATCTGTACACGTACATATTAGCCTATCTCTACTTCTCGATGGATGCAGTACCTTGTGCGTCTGCCTGTTCGTACCTGCCGCAGTGAAATGTGGCTTCCACTGAAGTCTCATTCATGGCTGTGACAGTATGGATGGTGCTGAGTAATGGCATTCAGACCACGACTAATATATCTCGATGTTAAGAAAGTTTTAATCAATAGGATCACCTGTGCTTAAATGCATTTACTATTCCAGCTAGAATTGTTTTTACAATTTGCTTTACGTCGCACCGACTCAGGTTGATCTCACGGCGACGCTAGGGTGGCAAAACGCTAGGAGTGGGAAGGAAGTGTCCGTGACGTTAATTATGGTACAACTCCGGCATTGGCTGGTGTGAAAATAGGAAACCACGGAAATCCATCTTCATGGCTCACGACAGAGGGGTTCGAACCCAATATCACCCGAATGCGAAAACTAAAATGTCAGACGACAGTATTTCATTCCTCATCTTTCTTTGTGTGTCTCGTTACTGCGTTGTGATCAGTTTTTATGGTTTATAACAGCATAACCTTAAGTGCATTATTATTATTATTATTATTATTATTATTATTATTATTATTATTATTATTATTATTATTATTATTATTATTATTATTGTGTCACTTCATAATCTATTGAATCTAAGATTTCGTAGGTAGCCTTTCGTTGGTGAGAAAAATCTGCGAAGTGTTAAGGATGAAAACCCCGAAAATGAATTAAAACTATTATTTGGGGTCATACCGGCCTCTGAGTTGAAAACATACAAACATGCATACATACATACATACATACATACATACATACATACATACATACATACATACATACATACATACATACATACATACTATATTTTCATTATAATATGTAATACCTTTCAGCGTTCAGTCTACAAGCATCTATGATTTAACAATGCACCTCCACAATCCTCCATTATTAACCACTTCCTTGGTCTTGTTTTGATCCACATGTCTTAGTTTAAAATCTGAATCTCGCCATTGTCGCCCCTTTGCTTCTCTTACCCTCCACGACCCTGTCTCTTATTCTCCCAGGTAATCTGACCTTCTCAGTTATCTTTACATGATCCCAACATCGAAGTCGTTTTATTCACACAGATTCATCAATTCAGTTCATTCATTATTTAGCACTTATATCCTAATTGCAAGTTTCCTCTTGCCATTGTTCCCATTCTAATGTTCCATACTTACAAACTTATAATGAGATATTCTGAGTTCACCCGTCTTTCACTTTCGTACAGCAAATCCGAGCTGATAACAGATCGACATGTACTGTAGAAAACGTAGTCCACGAACTAACTTTCTTTTTATAGAATAGCTATTAAATAAGGATTTTGCGTTCGGAGTTTACGATTCGGTGATATTTATTTATTTATTTATTTATTTATTCTTCTTGTTTTCGAATGGGTCTACTATTGACCACGTTAAGCATCATTCATTTACGGTTCTTCCTCTTTCGATCGGCCCAGTACTTCTTCATGCTTTCGGAGTGGGCTTCTTTACGTTCTCGTGACCAGTTGTTGCCCGTCCGTTTTTTGCTACTTTGATCTTGGAATCCCTTAATTTTGTTGATGATTTTTCTGTATTCCTGTCTGTTGTATACTACCTTATTTATTTATTTATTTATTTATTTATTTATTTATTTATTTATTTATTTATTTATTTATTTATTTATTTATTTATTTGCATTGAATCTATGATTTTTCATGTAGGCGTTCGTTGGTCAAGACAATCTGCGAATTGATGAGGATTTAAACCCCAATATCGTCGCTTCACCGGTAAAACGTTGTATCCCACAATACTCTTCCTATCCATTATTCTCCTTAAGACTGGTCACGCCTCCCAGCCACATATGGATACGCAGTCCATCAGAACAATGTCCGTTGTGTTCGTTTTCCAATGTTCACGATTAAACGAAAATGAACCTTACATGCATTGTACACTAGGAGTGCGTAAATACGTAATGCAAACGTACATTCCTACAGTACGGTACTGTAAGGTTCATTTTCCTTTAAACACGGGCATAGGAAAATGAACACAACAAAATTTGTTCTGATGGACTGCATATCCATACGTGGCTGGGAGGCGTGACCAGTCTTAAGGAGAATGATGGATAGGAAGAGCTTTGTGGAATACAACCTTTTATCGGTTGAGCGACGATATGCATTGACGCTATAATTTGGTAACTCAAATAAAGGAACCTAGGTCATGCTACTTATCTTCCTAATTCCATAATACATCTACTGTTGTTCGTTACGGCTAACAGTGAAGATCAAAGGAGTCTTTTCTATGGAAGGCTAAAAATCGATGTTTACATGTGAATGGGCTGCGGTGTAAAGATTTTTTTTTTTGGTAGAAAGTATGAGAGCTAGCAAGCAGGCAAGCTGATGGGCAGGAGCCGTGAACGTCCCGTAGCGTCATCCCTTGCCCCTCTGCTGCCCGGGAACACCACTCCTACGCACTGCAGATGCTACGTCGTGCGCGCGCAACCTGCCAGCGACGCCGCCGACCGGAGCTGTAGCGACGCTTGCACTCGACGTCAAGGCAGGCAGCAGTGGTCTGCGTGCGAGCAAAGCACGTGCTCCTGCGTGTGGTAAAACACGTGTCATCAACAAGTGCTTCTGGCCTGTCATGGCCAGTAAGACGTGACTTCTAAACTCACTCATCTGTCAACACATCAGACCGTCTAAACACATTCCGTCAGCCATGGGCAAGAAGAACTCCAAACTAAAACAGGAGACGATTGACAGGCTTACCAAGGACACATACTGTAAGTAGTTGTTATTGGACGAATTTTCAAATCTTAGGCACTTTCCTAAAAAGAAAGGGCGAGGTTATTCGACAGTCTACATGATAAATGTTAATTCGGTATAATTTAAAATGTTGATCGCAGTTTTCAAGAAACAATGTTTTTCTAGCAACATCATTCTGAGTCAATTGATTTTGTGAATTATATACAATTATTTCAAAACAACAATTTCAATTTTGTGTCAGTGTTGACAGATTTCATTAAGTAAAGTCGCAATTTTTATTTTCATTTCAGTTCAATATTCGAAAACCTCTTTTGAAAACGGACACCGCAATCTATTATAAATTTGAACTGTACCTCGTTAGGCAACTAGGTGTCCTGCTAATCCGTACACAGTGAATTTTCGGAACCATTATGAATGTTGCGTTTCGATCTCAGCCCATGAAACCAGAAATATAATATATTTTCCTAGAGAAAAAGGTGTATGTTTACGATCATTTACTCTCGATATTTGACTACTAGAAATCTTTTACAGTAATTTGAATTTTAGTTCTTTCGTTCGCTATTTTTGTCTTTTGTTTTGTTTTGTTCTGAGAAGGTGACAGCCATACTTCAGAATCAATGCAAAACCTCACCCAACACTTAAGAGAATTCCGACAATCTAGTGTTTCGTCTTTATTTGGGCTGATTACATTGATGTTTTCCCTCTTAAAACAGCGCTCATCAGAATGATTCATCTCATGTGTTGTCTAGCATTCCTAGGGGCATTTAATTTCGACGTACACCATGCTGTGCAGTAATACGCTACTTACGCAATCACTGTAGGTTTCTTTCTTGCTAGTTGCTTTACGTCGCACCGACACAGATACGTCTTAGGGCGACAATGGGATATGAAAGGTCTAGTAATTTGAAGGAATAGGCCGTGGCCTTAATTATGGTACAGCCCCAGCCTTTTTCTGGTGTGAAAATGGGAAAACACGGTAAACCATCTTCAGGGCTGCCGACAGTTGGATTCGAACCCACTATAACTCACAGCTGCGCGCCCTTAACCACACGGCCAACTCGCCAGGTCTGTAGGTTTGTGTATGTATGTCTCTTAATCCTGTGCCTTTATATGGGGTCGGGGATGAGCTGAGATGATTTTATATGGCAGGGTTTTATAGCCGGATGCCCTTTCCTCAGCTGAGTAGCTAATGGAGATGAAATGAATGATGGTGAATGAAACTGCCTAAGAAGATTGAAGTAATTGGCTGTGGCCTATGAAGAAGAACTGTCCCGGCATTTGCCTGGAAGTGAAAATGGAAATCCACAGAAAAACATTCTGAGTACAGCCGACAGCGGGTTCGAACCCACTCGTCTTCCAAATACACAGCTTGGATCCATATCCGTAACAACCTAACACGCACGGTATTCACTAAAGGTCTGTATGCTTCTGAAATGAAAATTTGAGATTTAAAAATTTCAATAATAATAATAATAATAATAATAATAATAATAATAATAATAACACCTTTATATTTGGCGGTGCCTTAACATCGCACTAACATATCAAAGGGCCTGAAGTGAAAATATGAAACCCAGATAACTATGTTCGGGGCAGCCAGCGGTGGGATTCAAGAGCAGCATCTCATGAATGCAAACCCACAGCTATGTGTAGCCAACTAGCTCGGATACAAAACTTAAATCACGGTCTTTTACTTTTAGAGAAGTAATCATTATCCTCTCGATAATTATTCATGCAGGACAGTAGGAATACCTTTGAGTCACTATGAAAAATCTGAGAAAACTCAACTTGAATTGAGACCAAGATGTGAACTTCGAAACAAACAAGAAAAAACATTTATTTTAAAAAATAGAGTTATTTAAGAGCAAGGGTTTCTGTTAAGGAACAATTTCTTACTTCCCTTACCTTCAGTACAAGAATAATAATTATCAAGACTGTTGGATAATCAACAGACGCCTAACGATAATTACCCCTTTTCAAGTAACATGTGAATGCTTAAGACAATGCTTGATTTATCACATACAGAGTTGTCGGGGTTAATTATTAAAATAATCGGCTTGGAGAAGCACCCCTTTTCAGCTTAAGGTCTTTGCTGTAACCGGTAATATTAGAGTCCGTCGACATTGCACACCAGTGGCTTTAGCTGCACGTTAACCTGATCTTCAATAAAGATCGCTATCAGTTAAGTGTCTATTAGGGCCATAGCAGTTATTACATTAAATTTATTTATTTATTTATTTATTTACTTATTTATTTATTTATTTATTTATTTATTTATTTATTTATTTATTTATTTATTTATTTATTTATTTATTGCCTGTCTCTTAAGTCACCAGCCCCAAGGCTGACTGCAAATACTTTCACTGTGAGGTCTTCGACTCAGAAATTTGTTGGATTCTCAGCGCCATCAGAGGTCACAAGATTGCAGTTAAACCGCAAAAACCAACCACAATTCTATAAAAAGGCGTACAAGCCAAGAAGAGAAGTGAGATCGTTTACCATTCCTTTCCTCGCTGGTCCGTAAAGTGTTGTTGCAGCACGACTGGCCATATGAGTAGCACATTCCATAATACCTAGACTCAATACTACCCATACCTACACAGCTTCCGTATGACCACAGCGTAAATGAGACTGGGTCTTCTGTGGAACCTGCATTTTGTTCTGACCTGTGTCAAGAGGCAGGTGCAGAAGTACTGCTTGGATTTTAAGAAAAAGAAACATGTGGTACATACGTTTAACCAAGTCATGTAAAGTGTTCAATAAATTAATTAACTCTCACCCTCACAGTACAAGAATAACCTACAGTTATGCGGTTAAAAGAAAAGCTGATATTGGATACATAATGAGTCTTTCTTTTTAACGTGATGTGGCGGGGTAATTGGCCTGTGTTTTTTTCACATGGACCAAATGTTTGATTTCGGAACGTCTGCCTCAATGGGTAACATCTTTCACACCTGGAACTCACTAATCGTGTTCTTAATGTTCTTTCTTAACACCAGCAGTTTTCATACGGCCACAGCCGTACACCAGAATTTATGGGAGGTACATTTTTCTATTACCTTATCCTAGAGACAGATACAAAATTATTCCGTCCATCTATCAGGAAATATCAACATGCAGTCATTTTTATTCCTCGTATTATAAAGTTCCATCCATCCATTATCTAAAGGCAGTCAGCAGTCCTTTTCATCGTGACATAGGAAGCAAATCCCAGCTGAGTGATTATGTTCCTAAGGGATGAGAGACATGGTCTTCCTCTCGACTTCTTCCCTAGGACCTTTCCTTCGGAGACATTCTGGAGAAAGGTGTCATGTCGTAGGACGTGTCCAAGAAATTTAGCTGTCCTCTGCTCTATTGAATAAATTAAAGTCCGTTTCTCATTAATCACATTCAAGATTTTCATATTAGTCTTTTTTCCTGTCCAACTCGTCCCTGTCAATTTTCTCCAGAACCACATTTCCGCAGCTTCTAGTATTGATTGTGCTTATTTTCCTTAAGTCCAGATCTCACAACAGTAAGTTAACACACTCAAAACAAAGGTTTTAACAGATTTCTTCCCAGTTTCAATTCCTATGTGCTTATTTAACAATTTACAATAGATTTTTCCTACTTTGAAACACTTGTTTCGTCATAGCAATTCTTCTTCTGACTTCTGTCAGGCACTCATTATCATTCGTAATAACACTACTCAGATAACAAAATTCTTAAAAACCTGATCTATTTTTTGCAGCCTAATTTAATGTTTGTTTTCAATTCAGTTTTCTTCTATTTAACGACCATCATTTTTTTTTCTGTTTATTTTTAGACTGAACTTCTCTAACGTGTTGTTTAGTATACCGAGCATCCTAGACATTTTGTGCTTTGAATAAGACAATAATTAACCGACGTGAAATTTATTTAACATGAATTAAATGCATCGAATAATAGTGGTTATTATAGTTTTTAAATGCCTCATCAGAACTGAAGTCAATTGTATCGGGATATCTGATAGTTCAAATGCACCGGCAGCTATGTATTATCAGTACAACAGGGATCCATAGTATTTCAGTTTACCCGTAATGCGGAGGTAGCCCTAAGTATATCTAATGAGAATATCTGACCTACATCAAATTACGTATACTGATCATACCATCAATTGAATCTTTCTAAATGTTTTGTTCATGTACTCAGTTTCCTCGTTCTTAAGAAACCTTATGCTAAATCGTTACTACTTCCATAGATATTTAATCAAAGAACAATATCTTCTGAATATAAAAACATTTATTTTAACTTTTTTTTTTGAAAATCATATAATTGTTAATGTTCAAAAATTAATTGGGCATACTACGTGTGCGGACAGAACAAATGTATTCTTGGAGATAAACTGGTCAGTATATCCAAACTTATTCTCAACACTAAAATAGTAATAGACTAAATACATTTCCATCGACAATTGTGAAGATCGGAACAGTTCAATGGATACCTAAGTGGGTGTCTCCCGGCGGGCTGTGCTAGAAGCAGCGAGAAATGCTAAGGATGAGATAAGACTAGCTTTGTAAATTACACCAGTTATCCTCTATTTTATCATTCTTCTTTAGAAAAATACACACCTCGATATATTTCGAAAATGAAACGTTCATTGTGTCACATTTCAAATAATTAGAATAATATAAAAATTGTAGATTTTGAATAGGAACAAATTTAGTGAATAAAGTCAGAGCGAAATTTAAGAGTATTGTATTCAACATTTTCTCCTATCGTTTTCCGTCCAAGATCACATATTTTACCACCCACTAACCTATATTGCAGTGCTCTAGAGCTGATATCTAGTCCAGTCTCATAGCCAGGCAAAGTATGATAGGGCAGAAAATTGTTGAGAAAACGAGAATGATGTTTTAGTATTACATCCAATAATTCCGTTGAATTTTAAATTGAAGACCACCTCATACCACTTTAAGGGTAAACGAAAGTGGAGTTGCACCCAACTTAGGTGCACATTTCTGACCTCCACAGCTTCTATCTCCACGCAGATACTCTGAAAATATAAGTAACAAAACTTTCACGGAAATATTTTATTTCAAAAATTTATAAACTGTTAAATTGTGTATTGATAAGTTTCCATGTGAATGGCTACCTACGTCCGGGTATCTTATAAATGTGAGACAAAATAATTTGAAGGCCTGCGAAATGACTTAGTGTAACAACTAATCTAGTCGTCTGCTCTTAAAGTAACTGCCGGAGAGGTGTTGATATTATTTATATATACACGACTCATCACGTACCATTCGACAACATAATTGGCAAATGACAACCTAGAGCTAATTTCTGATGTGCTCTAATGAGAAACATAATACACTAGATGATTGAAGATATCTCTTAGACATGGACGATGACTAGAATTAACCAATAGATCGTTCGAATAAAGGTTCAAAAATGTCATTTCTTTGTAAACGTTTGCCTTTCCAGTGTGTATCTCGTGTAGTATTACATTGAAATATTTTTATATACAAAAGAAAATAGCATTTACGATATACCTCGCAAAACTAAAAGAAATACTGCGAAGATTTCTTTTAAATTTTGCAATCTTTAAAACAGTCCGACTCGTTGGCTCAATGGTCAGCGTACTGGCCTTCGGTTCAGAGGGTCCCGGGTTCGATTCCCGGCCAGGTCGGGGATTTTAACTTTAATTGGTTAATTCCAATGGCTCGGGGCCTGTGTGTGTGTGGCGTACGCAACATTAGAAATAATCCTAGGTAGGGTCCTCATCTTTACAGACATGCAGGTCGCCTAATAGGCCGTTCTACTAGATAAAGACCTGCACCAGGCCTCTCCGGAGGTCATACGCCATTATTATTATCTTTAAAACAGGTGTAGAAAGTATAAGAATGAAGATAACGTAAAAAAATTAAATTATCATATTCTTTTCGTAAATTTCAAGCTCCATGTTTAAGTTATCCTTAGGGACAGAAAATTGACCGCAGTTGTATTTTCATACCTGTAATATAGACTTCTTGATGATATGTGAGTCATGCAGGTTTTTCAAAATATTATGAATGCCAGTTTTAGATTTAATATAAACGTGCACTTGTCCAATAAATTAAGTAAATTGTTTATTTGGAATATGTTCCGTTAATTATCATGGGGTGAAGGAGGAGGGTATAAGAAGTTTCCAAACGGAAATAACTACAAGCTTGGATTTAAGGAAAAAGAAACATGTGGTAAATACGTTTAACCATGTCATGTGAAGTGTTCAGTAAAAAACAAAAATTGCATTAACTCTCACACTCACAGTACAAGAACAACCTATAGTTATGCGGTTAAAAGAAAATCCGATAGTGGACACATAACGAGGCCTTCTTTGTGACGTGATGTGGTGGGGTGGTTGGCCTTTGTTTTATTCGACTATTTCAGTAATAAGAAAACCAAGCCGAATTGGGTTAAGGAAACTGAGAAGGACCTACAAGAATTCCAAATTACAGAAGAGATGCTTGTAGATGGATCTGCGAGGAAAATAACCAAATAAAAATTAAAGAGATTTCAGGACAGGGTGAAGCCTAAACGACTATACAGAATTTCTGAAGAAGAGAGGAAGGCAAGGCCTGAAAGAATGAAAAAGTACTGAGAGGACAGGAAAACACGAGTCACTAACCGTTGATAGATCTATCGTACCCCAAAGAGGGTGAAGAAGAAGAAACAATGTTTCTTCCGAGAAAATCCGAACGTTTTGAAGTGAGTAGAGACCTGTATCCGACACATTCCTTTGGGCAATTTGTGTCAGTTGTAATTACTTTTGTACACTTTTATCATTCACATCCCAGTAAATTTTATAAATCTGTATTTTGTCCTCTCCAAACTAAATTAACTGATGTATTCAGAGAGTATTCAAATTTAGGAATAAAATGGCCTCTTTAGTGAGATGGAGCCCCCACATGAAGCATGCAGCTACTCAACATGCGGACTCCAACGCAGGTCGTGTTCAACTGAAGTGCACATAGAATGCAGATTTTTGTCGGTTGGAACTCGTGTGTGGTTTCATAAAGTTAATGCACGAAGTTCGAAAGCTAACAAATATATTCGTGTTTATACAGTTTATACCGAAGTTTGGTAAGTCTAATGCATCTCCTGCTTTTCAGAGAAAACTATAGTGACTATCAACAATCTCTTTCCTTGATTTGGGAAAGAAGGTCAAATTTAATAAGTACACTTCATGATAATGATGATGATATTTGTTGTTTAGAGGGGCCAAACATCTAAGGTCATCGGCCCCAAGTACACTTCAAAACATGTTAATAAATACTAAATTTTTGATACAATTAGTATTGTGTTCTGTTTAATATTATCCTTAAAAATGTAAAGAAATACAAGTGCTATCATTAATAGTTGATTCACAATATTTCTGTAAATAATTGACTGTGGGGGCAAAATAGCATAATCAACATTTAACTTAATGAAGACTGTCGAACAGAGGAAACTGATATTATACAAATGATTCTCTCCAACCTATTTATTTTTAAAAGGTATTGTTTGAAAATTAAAAAAAAACTCACAGCATTGCTATCTAAGAATTTTTATAAGCCAATTTTTGACTTCAGTGAAGTATAGTGTATGATCACTTCCAATGTACAAACTTCGCATTCTGAAAATATTATGATGATTTATATATTTATTTGTCATATAACATTATGGGTATTAATAAGGTACAACATAAGGAAATAAAAGTGAGGGAAAGAAGAATACAGATTCATGTCTAAATTATTTACAAATAATAGTCTCAGGAGTGTTACCCAAGAAATCCAGAAAATTTCAAGATTGGGAAGACAGGTGCCATTACTCGGCAATATCGATGGCTTTCTTTTAAAGTCTCGTATGTCCAAATGTTCTTTCTACCTATTATGTCCCTTAAGACTGGCCACGCCTTCCGGTCATATATTTGTATGCAGTCCATCAGAATAATTTTCGCTGTGTTCATTTTCCTTTGCTAACGTCTGAAGGAAAATGGACCTTAACGTACCGAATTGTAAGGATGTTGATTGCATGGCAAATTTACACACGCCTACAGTATAATGTATTTAAGGTTAATTTTCCTTTACAAATTGGCAGAGGAAAATGACCATAACGAAAATTATTCTTTTGGACCGCATATAAATATGGGACTGGGAGGCGTGACCAGTCTTAAGGAATATAATGGATAGGAAGAGTATTCGGACTTACGAGGTTTTTAAAGAAAGCCATCGATATGCTTCATTGTTTGTCTGAAAATTCCACACTTTCATGCTGGACTCAGGATTTTCTAATACTTGTATGACAGGCCAGCGCGTCCACCACGACGTGATCTGATTCTCTTCGGCATCGACAATGTTCTTTGAGATAAATTTACAGCATTAGGTTTAACACAGCCTTCGAGAAAAATATGCTATAGCTGTTGTTTCTAGGTCAGATTGATACGAAAGTTAGTGTTCACCAGCCCATTAACTGTTCTTATTGGAGAATGTCTAGAACGGAGCCTGTTTTCTTCAGTGCCAGCATTAACCTCATTCATAAGCAGATTAGGACCGACAATTATCGTCTTATACACGCTGACTAGAGCATGTTTCTTCGTAGGTGAAATGGAAGAATATAAATAATGGCCGTTATGAAGAGGCAATAATGTTCTTTCCCTAAAAATAACACTCATTATTAACGCTTACGAAATATGTAACGTGTTACTTAAGTACTCAAAAATTAAACAACTCACGTCGGGAAATAATATACCTATTCTTAGGTGACAGTGATTATGATTAACTCTGCTCGAGGTTAAATAATTCTGAGATAAATTCGGATTTTAATATTCACTCCTTTGGTACTCAGCACGATCTACACCCCATTTGAACGGTGTGAAGTAATTCTTTCGTACTGCAGCTCATCGTTGAAAATACAAAGGTAGACCTTTGAACCTTAAATAGGAAGACAATTAATTCTGGAAATCGATGCTATAACTTTCCTTTACGTCTTAGATTTATTTCCCAATCCCCTCTGTATTCTTTATGATTAGCTATGTAAAATTGTGAAAAATAAAGAATGTATTTCTATTCTCGGGAACAGGTACTTCCTAACCTCAAACACGTTATTAAGGGAAAAACTTTAAAGTGTAAAATGTATTCCTTGCCTAGGCTAAAATGACAGTTCATGTGATGTACATGTTTTCCTACGTATTTTCATCCTATACTCGTTGAGACAGAAGACAATAATGAACATTCTTAATGCCTGCGACAAAAATAAAATAACATAAAACACAAATAATGAATAGTGGACCTCGAAATAAGTGAAATGGTAGAATACTTAAAGCCGAGACGTTAGACGTTCTGAGTCCAAGCTGGTTTTATTCAATCCTAGCTCAGTCCAGTGGTATTTGAAGGTGCTGAGATAAGCCAGCCTTGCACAGCAGAACATAAAGCAACCACTGCGGAACAACACTCCAACACCTCGTTGTCTCCGAAAACTGTACTAGTGACATCGTGACTCAGTTTTCTGGTGATTAGTTCATGAGGTAAGGTAAGGGTTATTCTGACCGAAGGCACGTTCCAACCTCCGCAGATGTTTTCCTGAGCCGGAGTTTACGTGCGGTAGGGTGGCCAGTTCCTTTCCGCTTCTCCATTCCCTTACCCCCCCTAACAGCGCGTGGCAACCCATCCAACTCCTGACCACGCCCAATGTTGCTTAACTTCGGAGATCTCACGGGATCCGGTGTTTCAACACGGCTACGGCCGTTGGCATTAGTTCATGAAACTTACAGTATATCACTCAGAAATAGCGCCAGTCATACTATTCTCTACCGACGTGACAAGCGAAAAATAGTTTTTCATAATAGCTACCACCTTAGGTAAATGAAAATATTTGTAGTATTCGTCAGAAAATGTTTGCTGTATTAATATTGGCTAAAATTACAAAACAAACAGGCCAAACTTTAACGATTAACAAGAAACAGGTTTAGGGAGCAAAGAACTAAAATATTCTGAACCACGCTCTCATATTTGAAGTTCTTGAGAAGGATTAAAACTCAATTGGGTTCGTGAATGAGCATTCGCTTTCCAAGCAGGTTACACCTAATTTGCACGTGTTTCTGTAACTATAATGTGTGTTTATTATAAACTAAAATCTATTGTAAAATGTTATTGAGAATTATATTTCAAATGAATGACGTGCATTCAGTTTTAGAGCAAGTTTTACCAACAGTTCTTTGTACATGAGACCCCGAGCAACATGAATCCCAGTGTATCACGTATTCTTTTATATACTGCTCCGTACAGTCTGATCTGAAATATTATGCTACTCTATGAGACCAAAGAAATAAATTATTCGTTAGGGCTCAAAGCAATGTTGTTTGCACGACATATTTACCCACTCCTAGAGTGTGATGTATTTAATGTTCATTTTCCTTTACTCAGTTATTGCGTAGCAAAGTTAACTCCATCGTTCTAATGGACTGCATTTCACTCTATGTGGCTGGGAGGCGTGACCAGTCTTAAGGAAAGTAATGGATAGGAAGAGCATTGTCAAATTCGCGACAATGTCGCGTCCACTCATATAATAGTACTTAATAAACTCGCACTGCTTGAATACAGCAGTTATAATTCATCTTGGACACATGTGTGGAGTTTTTTGTTCAGGTGCCTTTCCGAAAACACCAAGATACGTCACTATGAAACAGTTCTGAAGCCAGTAGTTCTATATGCAGCCGAAACCCTGTCTCTAAATGCCAACAAAGGACTCCTTGAAGAACTGGAGAAAAGAGAACGCAAAATTGTGAGAGGAATCTTGGGATCAAAGTACAGAAATGGAATCCATCAAAAGAGATCCAACAAGGAAGTCTACAGCAAAATAGAGAAAATTACCGACACAATCAGAAAAAGACGGGCACGATTTTACGGTCATCTGAAAAGAATGGACGGAAGAAAGTTAACTAAAGAAATCTTTCACTTTTTTGATTCAAACCCCAAAACCACAATTCCCTGGTTTAGAAATACCAAAGAAGACCTGCAAATGCTACATATCTCAGCTGAAGACGCCCTTAACAGAGATCTCTTCCGCAAGAAAATATTGACGAACGGGCTAAACCGAGATGAGCAGCCGAAGAGAAGACACGGTGCCCCTTGGACAGAGGAGCGTAAGCAGGCCCACTCACAAAGAATGAGGGAAATTTGGGCTCTAAAGAAGGCCAAGTTCAGTGTCAAATGCAACAAGACTTAACGTGGTCCTTGATGGCCCCAACGAATTATATATAATAATAATAATAATAATAATAATAATAATAATAATAATAATAATAATAATAATAATGGCTTTACGCCCAGCTAACTACTTTTACTGTTTTTGAAGACGCCGGGATGCCGCAATTTAGTCCCGCAGGAATTCTTGTATGTGCCATCAAGTCTACCGACATGAGAATGACGCATTTGAGCACCTTCAAATACTGTACCACCGGAGTGAACCAACATCGAATCTGGCAAGTTGGGATCAGAAAGCCTCAACCGTCTTGGCCATTCATCCCAGCATTCGCGATTTTTAGTAATTTGTAATTCTTAACACTCCCGTGACCCGAACCACGCAGCCAACTCATTCGATATTTATATTTTTAATGTGACTTCTGGAACCTTGCGTGGTTAGGTCGCTTATTGTATAAATTAAACGATTAAAATTAACGAGATAGGTGGAGTGAAATGTTAGACGTACAGTATTTGCTATTACGAAGTACTTTTATCAAAGCTTTGCTAATCTGTTGGACATTTACTGTGGAAAATGTACAGATTACTTGTACTTTCTGAGCAAATGCCTAGGCCTCATACTCGGAATTTTTAGTCCGTCACCCCTACAGGTGGTGTAGTAAGGACATAGTCATTTAAGAACAATCAGTATTAGTAATCTTTTCATGTTTATGGAACAGATAGTTCCTCTGCAGGTTGGTTCTTCCTCTCCTACTTAACCTGCCGTGCCTGGCTCCCCGCACGTAGGCGGTCACTAACGGTCACTACGGCTTATGCGTTTCGGTCTTATAGCAGGTGAGAAAGGTGATAGGGATTGTGTGTGTTTCCCCATTCCTTGATGTAAATTATCCACGACTTCCTTCTGTGTTCAAGTTCACGATAATCTTCAATTTCCCTTTGTAATATACGTTTTTAAAAAATTGAACGAGATTTGTCACATGATGTGTCCGAGAAATCAAAATATTGTATTAGCTTCATCGCTTAACATGACCAAAATATTCCAGTTTTCGACAGTTTTAATTACTCTCGCCCATTTCTCGCTCTTTGTAATACTTCACTATTTTAAAATTTTTGGGTCAGTGAGATAGGGAATATTCGTTTATGAACGTACATTTTGAAAGCTTCTAATCGTGTTATGGAGTAAGCTTCTAGAGGGTCCACGCCTGCATGCTGTGTAAGAGTACTGACCAACAATAATTACTCCTAACTATACTTGGTGTATCTTGAGCTTGATGTCATCATTGTAGAACAGGACGTCAATGTGTATGGAGACGCCCTGGTGAGCAGTACATGCCAGGTGTTGTCCAGGAAGGTGACTGATTCGGACAAGGTACTGTGATGATGTGGGGTAGCATCAGTATTGATGGCTGTACGGATCTTGTCGTCGTCCGTGGTAATCTTACCGCTGCGGTGTACATCGATCAGATACTGCTACAGCATGTGTTGGTTGCTGCATACGGTGTTGGCCCTGAATTCGTAGTCATGCACGACAATGCCAGGGCTCATGCAGTGCGCATGACCAGAGCTCTCTTGCGAGAACTGGACATTCAAGAGATGGGTTGGCCAGCAGTGAGTCCTGACCTTTATCCCATCGACCACGTGTGGGATAGGCTTGGCGGAAGTGTTTGTGGGCGTCTTGTTCCACCACAGACACTCCAAGACATCGAACATTTTCTTATTGAAGAATGGTACCTGAACCGCAAAGTGACCTCCGTCGACTTATACGGAGCATGTCACGTAGGTGCCAAGTTGTGATAAATTCTCGTAGAGGACATACACCGTACTGAAGCTCTCTAAATATGATAAAAATTCACCCTGGAGGACTGTTATCACTTTGTATTCGCCCCTATTTGAACATTTCCGTTTGTGTTTTGAAAATGGACGCGAATCCATCGATGTTCTTTTGCATATTTCAACGGTAAAGAATAAAGTTGGTAATATACCTAGTAAAGTTGGTAAAGATGGTATTGTTTTGTGGAGCATGGCATACCGATGGCCTAGAATGAAAACCTCGTATCTCGCAAAGTTCTTCCTATCCATTATTTCCCTTAAGACTTGTTACGCCTCCAGCCACACATGGATATGCAGTCCATCAGAACAATGTTCGTTGTGTTCTTTATTCCTATGCCGACGTGTGAAGGAAAATGAACCTTACCGTACCGTGCTATAGGATAGTATGTTTACGTGAAGTATTTACTAACTCCTAGAGTATAATTTTTATAAGGTTCATTTTCCTTTACGCGTTAGCATAGGAAAATAAACCCAACGAACATTGTTCTGATGGACTGCATATCCAAATGTGGCTGGGAGGCGTGACCAGTCTTAAGGGAAATATTGGATAAGAAGAACTTTTTGAGATACGAGGTATTCAATCTAGGCCATCGATACGTTCAAAAGCATGTTCGCCTATTTTTTTTTTTTTGAACTGTGTATATTTTGGTAGGTCGGCAGGGTCTATAGTGCAAAGTCACATACCTTTTTCATTCTTCTCCCCGGGTGGAACTGAGTGTATGACAAGATTCATCTTCAAAATATCAGGAGCGAAAGACCTCCGATTATCTCTCAACACTTTCTTGTAAGAAGGGAAGCTCCTTTCTACGTCACAACACATTATTCGTGCATATTAAAATAATGTTAAATCACCGCTGCTGAAGTGTATTGGTACCTTCTCCTCTAAGAACATCATTTATCTAGCACACACGGCGAAAACCGTCATTTCGATTAAGTACGTTTTAAAGTTTCCGTTTTACACTGTCGCCAACTACTCCGTGTGATTGGTGTACTAAAAGTTCAACACTTCTCTCAATTTCAATACTTGCAAGTAAGCTAGCAGCTTCTAGACGAGTATTTGCACTCGGTAAATTCCAAAGTTCGACTTAATATACGTCAGATATTCTGACAAACTGTTGGGAAACAATTCCTGTGCAATCCTGGTAGGAGAGGCATCATCTTTGTTGAAGCCGTTAGCAATAATTTTGATAGTGGAATAGTTTTCGCAATAATACATGACAGCATCGAGCCACGAACACCACCAGTGGAGGGACTGGCACCGAAGGAGCTTACTCCTTGAAAGTCGCAATCCGCAGTGGTGCTTCCAGAAAAAAAAATTGACGTTAGATATTAATTTATCGACTACAGGGAAATGTCCACGAATTTCTTCTCCCACCCTTTGCAGAGCATGCGCAAGTCAAGTGAGGTGAGTCATTCTTGGAGAAAATATCTTGAGGCCTTTAGCAACTTCACCATGTACGGAGCAGCATCAGCAAAGAGGAGAAAGTTTTCCCGCCAAATTTCATCCCTCCACAATATATTTGGCGCATTATCAAAAAGAATTGCAATCGTTTAATGAATTGCTCTCTCTAAATATTCTAAGGTTAGTAGAAAAATTCCACCTGGCAATCAGCACGGAGTGTTCCAATAATTACATTTCCTATTTATCTACCTGCAGTGTCCGCCGTCTCATCAATAGATATCCAAATCTTATTGTCCACTACACTATGTTGTATTCGATTTAGAGCATCTTCGTAGCAACGCGATAAATAGTTTTTTCGCAGTGTTGACTCTGTAGGAACATATTTTTTCCTGTACTTCTCCGGACAATTCTTGAAATGGGAATTGTTCAACTTGTTTAGAGGAATGTTTGCAGACACCATCATGTCACTTGAGTTCCTTTGAAAAATCGGGACATCTCTCCTTCGCTGAAGATGTAGCAGCGTTACCCAATATCAATTTCTGCCTCTCACATCTACGGCCGTTGTTTGACATTGATGCTGTGTTTTGCCGTGTTACAGTGTTATTGCACATTAAAACGTTTTTTAGCCACGACTTTCACTTCACATAACTTGCAAAATAGAACTAAATTGTCTTTACAGAAATATTCTTCTCCAAATTTCTTAACAAAGCTTCGTAACTTAACACTAGTAGAAGACTTTTCCTTAGGCACACTGGAATGTGTGCTAGGATACGATTCACTGTAAACTGACGCTTGTGTAAGTGAAATGAGATTCAGGTTCTAATATCTGTACAAAGACAAGTGAGGGATTGTCAGAAGTAATTAGCTCACTGCTGGGATGGGCTTTTCAGGATTATTTCTGTCTGTTCCTGGGAAACCGGGTTGCCGAGTACAGCAGGTGGGGTAAAAGGTGCAGTGAGGACCTTTATGTTTTCTTATATATATAAATGATATGAGTAAAGGAGTGGAATCGGAGGTAAGGCTTTTTGCGGATGATGTTATTCTCTATAGAGTGATAAATAAGTTACAAGATTGTGAGCAACTGCAACGTGACCTCGAAAATGTTGTGAGATGGACAGCAGGCAATGGTATGTTGATAAATGGTGTTAAAAGTCAGGTTGTGAGTTTCACAAATAGGAAAAGTCCTCTCAGTTTTAATTACTACGTTGATGGGTTGAAAGTTCCTTTTGGGGATCATTGTAAGTATCTAGCTGTTAATATAAGGAAAGATCTTCATTGGGGTAATCACATAAATGAGATTGTAAATAAAGGGTACAGATCTCTGCACATGGTTATGAGGGTGTTTAGGGGTTGTAGTAAGGATGTAAAGGAGAGTGCATATAAGTCTCTGGTAAGACCCCAACTAGAGTATGGTTCCAGTGTATGGGACCCTCACCAGGATTACCTGATTCAAGAACTGGAGAAAATCCAAAGAAAAGCAGCTCGATTTGTTCTGAGTGATTTCCGACAAAAGAGTAGCGTTACAAAAATGTTGCAATGTTTGAGTTGGGAAGAATTGAGAGAAAGAAGAAGAGCTGCTCGACTAAGTGGTAGGAAAGATCACAATATGAAGATAAAGTTGGAATTCAAGAGGACAAACTGGGGCAAATATTTATTTATAGGAAGGGGAGTTAGGGATTGGAATAACTTACCAAGGGAGATGTTCAATAAATTTCCAATTTCTTTGAAATCATTTAGGAAAAGGCTAGGAAAGCAACAGATAGGGAATCTGCCACCTGGGCGACTGCCCTGAATGCAGATCAGTATTGATTGATTGATTGATTGATTGATTGATTGATTGATTGATTGATTGATTGATTGATTGATTGATTGATTCATTCATTCATTCATTCATTCTGTACATAGGGTATTCCACTTGTATTAATTGCAGATGTGATACCAAGAAGAATTTTGTGAATAATAGTTATCATTCGATAAGATGAAGATGATTTTGCACAGCTACAGCTGTTGTCAAACCGCCGAAATATGACCGAAATATGACGTTTCTACGAAAATATCTCAAAATATGATCTTATAACAAAAATAGCCAAAATATGCATGTATATGACAAATATACGTCGTTTAATTGTGACGTTAATCACCTGATTTTCACCAAAATCCAATCAAGTAAGAAAGTAGAGAAAAATAAATATATGAGTTTTCCTAAACATGCGAGCCTTAGTCACGAGGAATTTTCCAGCAAAACAAATCGTAACAAAGATACACCAATCTTTTAGGCCCCTCTGAAGCCTTCTTGCTGTTGAATTAATTGAACAATTTAAAACTAACACTCAGCTTCCCTTCTTCTAAACTTAAGTACCAGATTCCATGAAAATCAGCTCATCCATTTTCCAGCAATTCTCTTACAAACAGAAAAACATAATGTGAATCGGACATTATTTATCTCATGCGGAATAAAAACCAAATATCAGGTTAATATTCAAAACTCAGACAAAAATGTGATTCACCGAGCTCGCTGGCTGCAGTCGCTTAAGTGCGGCCAGTATCCAGTATTCGGGAGATAGTAGGTTCGAACCCCACTGTCAGCAGCCCTGTTAATGGTTTTCCGTGGTTTCCCATTTTCACACCAGGCAAATGCTGGGGCTGTACCTTAATTAAGGCCACGGGCGCTTCCTTCCAACTCCTAGCTCTTCCCTGTCCCATCGTCGCCATAAGACCTATCTGTGTCGGTGCGACGTAAAGCAACTAGCAACAAAAAAAAATGTGATTCCAAGTACAGTATATACTGTATATCTTGAGGCTGCCTTAAAGAAGTGGTAAAGATGTGTCCGCTTCAGCCGGAAGGACGTTGATTTCATTCACCGACTGGAAATCGAAAAATTTAGGAAAGGAGATTTCTTGCTCCGAAAATGAACATGACCCTGGGTTTTGCTCATCCTACACCAAAAATGAATACCAGCTTATTTATAGGGGAAAAGGCAGCTGGGCGTAGAGTTAACCATTCTGCCCTCCTCCCACAAGTGCCAAGGTTACGGATAGTGGAAGGCTTTACCTTCATGGCCTATACGGAGATGACTTTCCTTTTTTTTTATATAAATATATCTAATATCAGATGTGTCATGCATGTTTTTGATTTGAAATTTTCAATGGCAATGTTGTATCCAAAGCGGTGAGGATCGTGTCAATTTGTTTACAATGTGGGATATTCGCAAATATACTTTTTCTATTAAAACCGATATATCAAATTATAATTTCAGAGTGGACCATATCGTCGCTTCACCGGTAAAACGTTGTATCCCACAATACTCTTCCTATCCATTATTCTCCTTAAGACTGGTCACGCCTCCCAGCCACATATGGATACGCAGTCCATCAGAACAATGTCCGTTGGGTTCGTTTTCCTATGTCGACGATTAAACGAAAATGAACCTTACATGCATTGTATACTAGGAGTGCGTAAATACGTAATAGAAACGTACATTCCTACAGTACGGTACTGTAAGGTTCATTTTCCTTTACACATGGGCATAGGAAAATGAACACAACAAAATTTGTAAATACGTAAAATACGTAAATATATCTACACTTTAGGATGTTTTACCTGTACTTTTGATATGGCTTTTACAGTGACAAAAACGTATCTAATTATTCTACCAGTGTGGACAGTGTCAATAAATGTTCAATACCTACGTTGTCAGAAATTTCGTTCATATGTTTGACATGGTATTTTCAATTGCAATTAGGTACCCAATACTTCTTCGATGCAGACGCAATCAATAATTTACAATGTATCTGTATTGTCAGACGTGTTACCCATACTGTGACTTCCCCTCTCGGAGAACAATCATCAAATGAGAAATGCAACCAAGCAAGCAAAGGGCGCCAATCTTTAAGTTGAGGACTTAAAGATAAAATTTATAATCAAGCTTGGACAGACTCTTATCACAGGGGTGAGGTGATAGTGCACTAATCATTAAGCAGGAGAATTAGAAATTAAAAGGCTAATTAAGGCAAATTGATTAAAGTAAACTAGAAAAATACTATTTATTAGATTTAATATAAATGACGACGGTTTAACGAGAACTGAATTAAAATGGAAAATGAATTTAACAAAAAATTGAATGACTCTACTTCGCGAAAACTTGCAATATCTTTAACTCGCTTGCTCACCATTTAGTCTTGTTCTGCTGGTCCTTGGAAGGCTTCCCTCCTTGTAGCTGGAACATCATCGGTCGTCTTTGATATCTCTTCATCTGCAGCGAAGTACCATTCCTGCCTTGCAAATTGCACCCACCACTAATTGGAAGATGACTTCAAAACTAACACTCCCTATTATGCTTTATCCCGTATATTGGAGATAAGCCCTAAGTCATAGTTAGCAGAACCACCTTGGGTTATTTGGAGAGGATACTCAATTAAGAATCCTTCCAACTTTACTGAAAATGTTCTCTGAAGTTTCATTTCTATCTAGATTAAAACTATCTATTGACTTAGACTGGTTCAAACCGGTCTTATAGCCGTGCTGTACGTACTTCCTGATAAGAGTGGCTATACACCCCTCATTCAGAATTTCTAAGTATCGAGACGAAGAATCAAGTAGAAAATCAAGTAGAAGCTGTAGAATAACTCGTAGAATAATGTAGAGAGCGAATAAGAATGAATACGTCATGCCACGAGCTCCAACACGTCCTTTTATAACCTTCTCTCGCGCTAATTACAGGTCGCTTACACGTGGTCCAATCAGATGACACCTCTCTCCCCACTCCAGATATTAGAGTTGACGGGCCAAAACCATGATATCAACTGTTCTTCTATTCGTCCTTTCACTCAGTATCCATGGCAACATGACGCTCCTTTGAAATATAGGCGTTGATCAGTTCGAATAATTCTGGTCGAAATACGGTAGCTTACGTTAGGACGCGTGAACACGTGCTCGCTTTCCCAGAACTTGGTGTCTAAATTTGTCCTTCCAACTTCCTCGGTGATGTGGCAAGATAAAGGAAATCTACTGCAAGTTAATTTTAACCGACTGTCGCAAGAATCTAAGTGAATATGAGGATATTCAGCCCTCGTTTACAGGTCGTAGTTACAAAGTAATGAAATGATAGTGAGCAAATGATTAAACATGAATTATAATACAATTACATACCAAAATAAATATCATGACGTTAAATTCCTGAATTAATTACACATAATAAAATTAACATAATTACACTGTAACGTCTGGAACGTTACATACGCCCCCATGAGTTCTTAACAAATATCACATGAGTTGAGAACTCACACACTTACTCCCACATTGACTTGAAATATCTCTATTACCTGCCCATAACGAGCGACATTATTTTCATACAATTAATTATATCTCACTCTTTCCATATCTCTCGTAGACTGCTTCCCATTGCGACTGTCTGTTATTTCAGTTCATCTTGAGGTTTAGATGCTAAATTATGCCCATCATGAGCAACTTTTCACTTTTGTAAAAAAAACAAGATTACCCTAGAGAATATAACATAATATATACAATTCAGATTACAAACTCTGCCGAGTGTCTATCTGTCCTTTGACATCTTTCCGACATTCTGTGCTAGATAGCAGTAACACGTTCTCTTCCAATCTTTTACATTAAAAAATGGAAAACATATGATACAAATAATTTACACTTTTATCACTCTTTCGAATGTTTCAACCTTATCTTGAAGCAGGATGTAATACACTTCATACAAATACACACGTGATTTAAGCTCACGGTAAAATTATTGCAAGTTAGAAATGCACATACGGGAAAATTAATTATTTGCCGTCGTCAGCTTTAATTAGCCTTATGTAACATCTCAGAAAACAAATATATATAAAATTTCATGGCCTCACATACGGAAAACAGATGATCTATCGTCAATGAACGCGTAAATCTACCGCCACACAAACACTTTCCTTGTTTACAAACACAACTAGGAAATACCACCACAATAGAGACGTGAACTCATCCACTCGTAGTCTGACATAACAAGTAGCAACTTCCCCGAGTTACTGACCTATATCTCACAATCCGGTTCAGCCACCTCACACGACAGGTATCTCCTTAAACTACTAATGTTATATGAGCCATTCATTACGCTCTCGCCATCCGCTAACTTGTAAGCACAGGGTCCTAGTTTACGATGTACTTTATACGGGCCTTGATATAAAAGAAAAAATTTTTTCGTTACCTTATCCTCACTGTTTGACAACATGGGAACTCTCACCAAAACCATATCACCTACTTCAAAGTTATCCCGTACCTTACGTTTCTGTTGCCTTTTACGTTTATCTCCAGATTTAATCAGGTTCTCCCGTGCCAGTCGGACGTAAAATTCAGCATTACGAGGTGGTTCCTCAGGCAAACCTAACACTCTCACTAGTTCATTCTGAGGCTCTAGTAAGTTACCAAATCTCACTACAAATCGTCTGAAAAAATTACATACACCAATATACGATCTGAGCTCCTTAATATTTCTAGGTGTCGTAGTATTCAATATTTTTTCAATTCTTGTGCTTTCAGGCGTCACTCCCATTGCCGATACACGGTGCCCCAAAAAAGTCACCTCTCGTCTACTGAAAACACATTTGTCAAGTTTCAGAGTAAAACCAGCATACTCTAATTTAGAAAAAACCCTCTCCAAGTGGTCCAAGTGCTCTTCAAAGGTACTAGATCCTATAACCAAATCATCGATATAAATAGTAGCATAATCTCCAGTATCATCTCCCAAGGCAATACTAAGTGCGCGAATAAGAGCTGCCGAACTCGTACGGGTCCCAAAAGGAACACGCCTAAATTGGTACAAACTATGCTTATAGCTGAAAGCAGTAAGAGGCCTGTCTTCTTATCTCAAAGGTATCTGCCAAAAACTACTCCTAAGATCTAACGTAGAAAACCAACTCTTACCCTGAAAATTCTGTATCAACTCTTCAATGGTTTGTGATCTCAACTGATCAGCACCAATACGTCGGTTCATCTCCCTGCCATCAATACACAAACGTATTGATCCATCAGACTTAGGCACAACAATTAAGGGATTAACATATTGACTGTTTGATAATTCAATCACATCGTCTGCTAACATAGCTTGGATTTGATCCTCTACGGCTTTTGCATATTTGTGTGGTATCGGATATCGCGGTCCGCTGAATGGAGTCTTATCCAGCACAGAAAAAGAATGTTCATACAGATGGGTAACACCAGGTTTCTCGGAGAAAATCTCCACGTGTTCACATAACACTTCAAATAACTTGTCCTTCTGGACTTCATTCAACTCATTTCTACTTACGGCTTCTTTCAAGCCACATATTTTATCCTCATGAATCCACAACTGACACAACTTCAGGCCCTCACTAGCCTCTTCATTTACTTTAGAAACCTCTTTCATTCTCCACACTGTACTAACTTCCGTTTTCCTCTGAATTTCCTCCTCAAACTTGACCTTAATATCCTCATTATTCCACCTCAAATTTAGCACTAGATCATTGTAATTTAACTGAGCCAATTTTAACGTTAACCAGTCAGATCCCAAGATAAGATCAAATATTAAATGCGGAATTACCAAACATATCTGAACGCTAATAAAATTATTAATACAGATCGGGACAGCTACTTGTTTACAAATTTGCTTAGACCTCTTTCCAACAGCCGTAATGATGAAAGTAGACTTAACAGGCATTTCCTCCAACTGAATACCCTGTTTCACTAATGACTCATACCACTGAGAACTAATACATGATATTTGGCTACCAGAATCAATCAAAACTTTAACCCACGCCCCCCAAACTTTCAATTTAACCACGGGATTGACTACTTTATTACTTGAATCTCCATTATTCTGCTCGGGTTCATACAACAAATCGTCTCTAACATCGAGGTCATATGGTAACACTTTCATGGCAAGACACTTCGCTACCTTCGCACTAGGCTGGAATTCTGACCTAACATTACAGCCTCTAGTTAGTTTAAAGTTTCCCTTTGTGTATTGACGTTAGACTCATTAGTACATTGCTCTGGCCTCCGTTGGGAATTTCCTGTCCTATATTCCTGTGCTCCGCTCCTGCTGTTCTGCTGAGGTCTGAACTGATTACGAGCTTCGTGATTCTGTGTACTACCGTTATGTCTCATTCCGTTGTGATGACTAAAGTTCTGAATATTCTCCGTTCTACTCCTAAGGTTACCTAAAGCATCAAAACTGCCTAGTAGGTTCTCCATCTCCTGAATAGTTCCAACTTTTTGCATACAGGCCGCTTCTCTCACCCTGTCCGGAAAATGTCTCAAAAGTAGTCTTACTACATCAGACCCCTCGGTTATACCATCTAAGTTCTGACAAATCATGACATGTGCCAGGAAGTACTCGGTCATAGTAACTCCCTCATGCTGTTTGTACCTCCCAAATACCACCCTTTCTCTCTCCCTAGCTTGTATCGCTTCATTCCAGAATTTATCTCTAAATTTATTTCTGAATTCTTTCAGGTTCGTCATCGTCTGCCTATATACCATGAACCAAGACCGAGTTTCTCCTACAAAAGCATGGTCAATATTTTCCATAACGTCTTCCCAGTCCATATACCCTTCCTCTAGACGCTTTTCAAACCGTTTCTCTATCATCTTAAGGAAATCTAGCGGGTTCGTTTGTTTCCCATTAAATTTAGGTAGTTCAATTTCCCTAATGTAGCTATTTCCTAGACATTGCCTTCCCGTGAAAACCTGTTTATCCTTTGCCACCTGTTTTAACTGATTTTCTGCTTTCTCCATCCGGCATTCTACCTCTTTGTCTCTCCTATCAATTTCGCTCTCCAAGTTAACCTGCTTCTCTTTCAATGTCCTAATTTCAATCTTATTCTCTTCAGCTATCGCAAACCTTTCTTCCCTTGCCCGGGTCTCATCTTCTATTCTAAGCTTTACCGTGTCAATCTCTTGTTGGACGTGGTCTTTAAATACCCGTATTTCCCCTCTTTGAGTCTCAACTCTCTTATCAATACTAGTGACGTGCCTCATTACTTCCTCCCTAGTAGAGTTGTTTTCCTTCCCCATTAATTCCAGGAATTCACTTCTCTGTTCCGCAAACTTTTCTTCTACCTTTTTCCCTTGCCGTACATATTCACTTTCCTGGTCCTCTAATCGCTTACTAAAATGTTCATTTTTTACCACCAGATCGCGTAACTGCTTACTGTGTTCGTCCATTCTCCGATTCGCTTCCTCCTTATTTTCCCTCATCTCCCTGCTTAATTCAGCTTTAGTTTGTTCTAACTGTTCTTTAAGTTCAGATTTAGTTTGTTCTAATTCACTTTTAAGCTCAGATTTAGTTTGTTCTACATCTGTTTTAATTTGTTCCAATTCATTTTTTATTTCAGATTTACTGTCCTCTATCTTACTTAACATTAACTGCATCATTCCCATTAACTGATCATTATTATTACTTTCATTGTTAGTGTTTACTTCCGCTTCGCCCCCCATCCTACTATCATCTGACTCCATACTGACTTCTTTCTGCTTGCCTTCACTCTCCATACTACTTACACTTCTATCTTCAATTTCCTCTACAAGACTACACAACTCTTCCTCTGAACTCAATACATTATTGCCTTTTATCGCCCGTCCACTGCGCAACATCCTCTCCTCTTTCGTCTGATCAGCCATGACCCTTCCCACAATCAAACACTCTTAATGAAACGTGGATATCCAAATTTTGCCCATAATACGAATTCTGATATTGTTACTGTTATTAACTGCTCCGTACTTAATGATTTTCTCGCCACACGTTGGAGCGGCATTTATGTGACTTCCCCTCTCGGAGAACAATCATCAAATGAGAAATGCAACCAAGCAAGCAAAGGGCGCCAATCTTTAAGTTGAGGACTTAAAGATAAAATTTATAATCAAGCTTGGACAGACTCTTATCACAGGGGTGAGGTGATAGTGCACTAATCATTAAGCAGGAGAATTAGAAATTAAAAGGCTAATTAAGGCAAATTGATTAAAGTAAACTAGAAAAATACTATTTATTAGATTTAATATAAATGACGACGGTTTAACGAGAACTGAATTAAAATGGAAAATGAATTTAACAAAAAATTGAATGACTCTACTTCGCGAAAACTTGCAATATCTTTAACTCGCTTGCTCACCATTTAGTCTTGTTCTGCTGGTCCTTGGAAGGCTTCCCTCCTTGTAGCTGGAACATCATCGGTCGTCTTTGATATCTCTTCATCTGCAGCGAAGTACCATTCCTGCCTTGCAAATTGCACCCACCACTAATTGGAAGATGACTTCAAAACTAACACTCCCTATTATGCTTTATCCCGTATATTGGAGATAAGCCCTAAGTCATAGTTAGCAGAACCACCTTGGGTTATTTGGAGAGGATACTCAATTAAGAATCCTTCCAACTTTACTGAAAATGTTCTCTGAAGTTTCATTTCTATCTAGATTAAAACTATCTATTGACTTAGACTGGTTCAAACCGGTCTTATAGCCGTGCTGTACGTACTTCCTGATAAGAGTGGCTATACACCCCTCATTCAGAATTTCTAAGTATCGAGACGAAGAATCAAGTAGAAAATCAAGTAGAAGCTGTAGAATAACTCGTAGAATAATGTAGAGAGCGAATAAGAATGAATAAGTCATGCCACGAGCTCCAACACGTCCTTTTATAACCTTCTCTCGCGCTAATTACAGGTCGCTTACACGTGGTCCAATCAGATGACACCTCTCTCCCCACTCCAGATATTAGAGTTGACGGGCCAAAACCATGATATCAACTGTTCTTCTATTCGTCCTTTCACTCAGTATCCATGGCAACATGACGCTCCTTTGAAATATAGGCGTTGATCAGTTCGAATAATTCTGGTCGAAATACGGTAGCTTACGTTAGGACGCGTGAACACGTGCTCGCTTTCCCAGAACTTGGTGTCTAAATTTGTCCTTCCAACTTCCTCGGTGATGTGGCAAGATAAAGGAAATCTACTGCAAGTTAATTTTAACCGACTGTCGCAAGAATCTAAGTGAATATGAGGATATTCAGCCCTCGTTTACAGGTCGTAGTTACAAAGTAATGAAATGATAGTGAGCAAATGATTAAACATGAATTATAATACAATTACATACCAAAATAAATATCATGACGTTAAATTCCTGAATTAATTACACATAATAAAATTAACATAATTACACTGTAACGTCTGGAACGTTACAATACTTCTTATGTGACGTTTTCAATGGCAATGATATATTTATTATTCCTTCCCATATGGACCACGTCAACTAATTTACAACGAACATACACTATTAGGTAAATAAAAGGTAATGATTTGTCTAATACTTCTCGTTGTGGCGTTCCCCTCACCAATCACGTACCTTTAATGTGCCATTTACTATGTCAACTACGTGCGTAATGTTTCTTGCGATGTGGAACGTGTAAATTAATTTACCGTATCTTCACTGTCCGACGTATCACCCATACTTTCAACGTGGAATTTTTAATGGTTATGTCGTGTCTAATGCTTATTCCGGGAGGATCGCGTCACCTTATGTACAATTTTTCTACTGTAGGACGTTTCAGCCATGCTTTCGATGTGACAATGCAGTGGTCAATAAAGTATTAAGGGTCCTTCATGTGTGGACCGCAACAGTGCATTTACAATATCTACAATATCAAATGTTTCATTCATGTTTTTTTCGAGGCATTTCCAATAAATGATGTATTTTACGCGTTTTGTGGTGTTTATACTGTCAATTTACTCATATTTACAATATCTACGTTATCAGACATTTAATTTACGCTTTTTACTTGACATTTTCAATGACAATGACGTATCAAATGCTTCTTCCGGAGAGAAAAGTGTCAATTTATTTACAACTCCACTCTTATCGGACGTATCACCTATACTAAAATGTGACATTCTTCAGAGCATTACTAAGTTATATCACGCACGAAACGACCAACATTGCAGATTTTTAAGTATAATAGAATAATATAAAATAGGATGAAAGGAATAAATATTAGGAAAGGTATTCACGAGGTCCATACAAGAAAACGTATTACTGTAGTTGGTAATGACACCGACAGGGTACACATGTTAATGAAAATGATGTACTTATTGTAATATATGTTTACTGAGAAATTCTTAATAGCTCAGGATATACAACAAAAACGAATCCCATTTGGGCTTTCTCCATCAGTCAGGTTTTTCCAGGATGGATGACGGTGACGGTACACGTTACAGTAAATATTATATGGCTTCTCGACACTCCTGCAGTGTTAAAATGAGATCATATGTCAATGACTTTCTTTTAAAACTTCGTATATTCCAAAGCTCTTTCTACCCATTATATTCCTTAAAACTGGTCACGCCTCTCAGCCACATAATTATATGCAGCCCATCAGAATAATTTTAGTCGTGTTCATTTTCCTATGCAAGTGCATAAAGGAAATTGGACCTTAAACACATTATACTGAAGGAATGGGTGAATTAGCCATGTAAACAACATCCCTACAATACGGTATGGTAAGGTGCATTTTCCATTACACATTAGCATAGGAAAATGAACACCGCGACAATAATTTTAATGGGCAGCATATAAAAATGTGTCTGGAAGGCGTGACAGTCTTAAGGAATATAATGTGTAGGAAGAACATTGGGACATATGTGGTTTCAAAAGAAATCCATCGATATCTTTAAACCTCTGCAGAGTTAAAAATGATTAAATGAGCCTAAAGCACAGATGAGGAGGAATAAAGAGGTCAAAATTCATTTTTTATCTCTTACAGATGTTAACAGAACCCGAAGTTTAAACAAGTTTTTAGAATTATGAATTTTCCAATTCCAATTGCCTTAGATTCCATAACCAAAATTAAATATTACAGAGCACAACAATACGCTTTTTTGCTTAGTTGCTTTACGTCGCACCGACACAGATAGGTCTTATGACGACGATGGGACAGGGAAGGGCTAGGAGTGGGAAGGAAGCGGCCGTGGCTTTAATTAAGGTACAGCCCCAGCATTTGCCTGGTGTGAAAATGAGAAAGCACGGAAAACCATTTTCAGGGCTGCCGACAGTGGGGTTCGAACCTACTATCTCCCGAATACTGGATACTGGCCGCACTTAAGCGACTGCAGCTATCGAGTTCGGTACAACAATACGGCATTCTGGTATTCATTCCATTAATTTGGCAGGCATTTGAAATCTTCGTCTCATGAATAATTTAATCTACTTTACGAAAATACATCGGAGCAGAGAGCAGTTAAATTAAAAAGAATTGTCTTAAATTTTCACTGAATTAAATTACAGCACGAAAAATTATATTTTAGAATGAAGACTAGTACTGAGTTACGAGATATAAGTTATGTGAAGGAACATATTATTTGAATCTATTCATACAAATCGCAGGCATCAAAAACTAATTCAAAATCGAGGAGATGGTTTAAAGTCAATCCCTTCCCCCACACCAATGGCACTGTATCCATGAAGCGCCTACAGATTACGAGGTGTCGTTTTATTCTTGGCTTTCTAGACCGTCAGACAGCTCCTCTATTTTAATCACGTAGGCTGAGTGGACCTCGAACAAGCCCTCAGATACAGGTAAACGTCCCTGTCCTGGCCGAGAATCGAACCCAGTGCCTTCGGGTAAGAGGCAGGCACTCCTACGCCATGGGTCCGGCTGGTTTAACGTCAAGTATCAGTAATTTCATGTTTTTGCAGTACCCAAGGAACGTTATAAATCATGCGTACAGTGCCACCACTATTCAAGCCGAGTCCTTCGAAACGTATGACGAGGGAATTTCTGCTTGACCACGAGTGCAAATAATACACCTCCTAATCTTGATCTGGTCTAGCTTCAAATAACACCTAACGATTTGTTCATGAACATATTTTTTTCGTCTACATTTCTTGTTAATGATGTTGGCAATAGACGAAGTGAATATCTGAATCGACGTCACGAACGAAGGATACATGCCATCAAGAAATTTTCTATGCCATACATTTGAATAAGTAGTTTCTAAAAGGACGTTAGTCAATGAAACGTAATTTTCGTAAATGATATCAAAATACTGACTGTTTCACTGTAAAACTATTCCGTGTAATTTTTCAGAAATACATTGTTTAAAAATGCATATTGCTTCATGTTTTTGATCTTCATCACCGTAAGAGTATTAACGAATGGACTGCCTCGTGCTTTCTTAAAAACTAATGAAAGAAAAATTTCTAAACTTTAATACATGTACTATATTGTTATTTTCCATGTTATATGTTTCCCCTTTCACTTTACATTCCTGATAGCCTGTTTTTTCTGAATCGTTCTGTATTTCGAACATTTTTTGCTTTATTGTTATGGCGTGTGATCTCCGGAGAGGCCTGGTGCAGGTCTTTCGAGTTGACGTTGACACCATATAGGAGACCTAAGCCACAGTGAGGATGGAGCCCTACTTATGATGAATTCTAATGATGCGGAGAGCAAAATCATTCCCCGAGCCAGAGGATACAACCAACCCGACGGTGCTCTATGGTCCAAAGACCACCATATATATATTTTTTACATTGATACTTTCTAGATCACTCTCATCACTGATAATCCCCATGTTGACAAAAATAATCATTTTACACAAATTACGATAAATATTTAAGATTAAAGTGTTTCACAAAAATTCCGTCGATTTGCGAACGGTGCAGCTGTTTTGAAAACGGACGCAAACCTCTGACTGATGTCCTTTTCAAATTACATGTTGTATTCAATTGATTATATTGCTATACTGCACTGATGAATGGTGCGCTCTTCATACAAAATGAAAGCCCGAAGCCTCTGGAGTGCACTAATTAACATATCGCAATTTACCTCAATTAGGAGCAAGTCCTTTACAAAACAACTGATTCGTTTCGTTCCTTTCTCTTCCTACTAAAATACATAACGGTTAAAATTGGAATAACTATATTTATTAACCCGATCAGAAGTACAAATACACTAGCTCACATCGTTAATTTGTTTTCAAATTGGTGACTATGACCAAGAGTCCGTTTAATGCTTATGGTCATGTCATAATAACATAAATGGATTTGGTTAATCCATGTGGGATTGTCCGTAACATGATTCTTTATTCATACTGAACCCTTGAACTTAGAATTATGGGTTCAGTACAAAGATGTTTATTTTGTGTGATATTGGAGATAAAAGTAAATACCTATCCTGCTTATCTCACAATGAATTTCCATTAATACGTGTTTGTGTACAATCCGACAAACAACAGTTCAAATCGGTCATCAGTATATCGTCGCTGCCGGGACAAAACCTCCTATGTGAAATATTTTATCTTAGGACTTTAGCCGGTAAGGTTCTGTCATCTAAGGTGCAATATCGTGTAAATATTGTCAAGGCATTCCCGCTC
Source organism: Anabrus simplex (assembly GCF_040414725.1). Classification (NCBI taxonomy): domain Eukaryota; kingdom Metazoa; phylum Arthropoda; class Insecta; order Orthoptera; family Tettigoniidae; genus Anabrus; species Anabrus simplex. Next base: position 147,932,232 of record NC_090265.1, on the reverse strand, counting down.
TTCAAAATGTATGTGCGGCGGGTCAGTATATCTCCAAAAATATTATCACATAGGAGGTTTTGCCCCGGCAACGAGGATATTTTAATTATCCTACAGTTGAAATCTCATTTATTTAATTTACGGTGACCTAGATGAAGTGAGAACATTTTAACATATTTTCTATGTGGCTTTTCTTGAAAGTATTTCACTGAATTTTCACGAAATTCGTTTTGTTTTGCAAACGTTGTGTTCGATATCATTGGTCTACGGTACATTCAAACATATATATATAGATGGCTTTCTTTTAAACCTCGTATGTCCCAATGCTCTTCCTACCAGTTATATTCCTTACGACTGATCTAGCCTCCCTGCCATATATTTGTATGCAGTAAATCAGAATAATTTTCACTGTGTTCATTTTCCTGTGCTAATGCGTAAAGGAAAATGAACCTTCATTACTTTACACTGGAGGAGTGCGTAAATTCGCCATGCAAACAACATCCCTAAAATACGGTATAGTAAGGTACATTCTCCTTTATACATCAGCATAGAAAAATTCACATAAATTAAATTATCCTGATGGACTGCATATAAATACGTGGCTCGGAGATGTGACGAATCTGAAGGAATATAATGGGTAGGAAGAGCTTTGAGACATACGAGGTTTTGAAAGAAAGCCATCGATATATAGAATACATCGCGGGTTAAGAAACAATGTCACATATCTGAGTATATTCTTTCTGTCTATTATTTCCCTTAAGACTGGCCACGCATCCCAACGACATATGAATACGCAGTCCAACAGAACCGTTTTCGTGGTATTCATTTTCCTATACCTATGTGTAAAGGAAACACTTTACCGTACCGTACTGTAGGAAGGTATGTTCGCATAAGGTATTTACGCACTCCGACAGTATACTGTACTTAAGGTTCATTTTTCTTTTACACTTCTGATTACGAAAATGAACACAATGAACGTTGTTCTGATGGACTGGGAGGCGTGAGCGGTCTTAAGGGATTTTTTTTTGCTAGTTGCTTGACGTCGCACCTTCACAGATAGGTCTTATGGCGACGATGGGATAGGAAAGGACTAGGAGTTGGAAGGAAGCATCCTTGGCCTTAATTAAGGTACAGCCCAAGCATTTACCTGGTCTGAAAATTGGAAATCACGGAAAACCATCTTCAGGGCTACCGACAGAGGGGCTCGAACCCACGATCTGCCGGATGCACAGCTGCGCGCCTCTACGCGCACATCCAAATCGCCCGGTCTTAATGGAAATAATGGATGGAAACTTTTGTCAGATACGTGGTAATGTTTCTTAACCCGCGACATACAATCTTCGTAATTGTTATACATTTCAGCGTTCAGTTTGCTAGTCTTTGTGAATAAATGTAGCGCCTCCACACTCCGCTATTTGAAACTGGCTCTTCGCCTTCCTTTGGCTTCACAAATTTTATTATTAAATTATTGAAACCTTAGTTTAGCCATCGCCACGCTGGTCTTCCTCTATTCCGCTTACCCTCCATAGTCGAGTCCATTATTTTCGTAGGTAACCTATCCTCCCCCATTCCCCTCAACCTCCACTCTCTCTCCGGCACAGTAGCCGGTTTATACGCAAAACTTCATATATTGAGTTTATTCTTAACTTGGCCATTATTTCCTCATGTCAAGTAACTTCCCCTTAAAACAATAATCACCACCACCAGAACCACTGCCACCACCTGCAATTGTTACCACCTGTTTGTACCAATAATTGTGACTTAATGTATACAGTGAAATTTAGTTCAAGAATTGTTGACTGACTTACTGAGTGTTTCACATTACGGAGGTACTTTTAGCTAAATGTACACTGACTGACAGAGCAAATGCAACACCAAGAAGGAGTGGTCAGAACTTTATGCCAATTGCAGGGTAGACCGACGTCACTGAGATATGCTCATGATGTGAAATGCGCCGCTGTGCTGCGCACGTAGCGAACGATAAATGGGACACGGCGTTGGCGAATGGCCCACTTCGTACCGTGATTTCTCAGCCGACAGTCATTGTAGAACGTGTAGACGTGTGCCACAGGACACGTGTATAGCTAAGAATGCCAGGCCGCCGTCAACGGAGGCATTTCCAGCAGACAGACGACTTTACGAGGGGTATGGTGATCGGGCTGAGAAGGGCAGGTTGGTCGCTTCGTCAAATCGCAGCCGATACCCATAGGGATGTGTCCACGGTGCAGCGCCTGTGGCGAAGATGGTTGGCGCAGGGACATGTGGCACGTGCGAGGAGTCCAGGCGCAGCCCGAGTGACGTCAGCACGCGAGGATCGGCGCATCCGCCGCCAAGCGGTGGCAGCCCCGCACGCCACGTCAACCGCCATTCTTCAGCATGTGCAAGACACCCTGGCTGTTCCAATATCGACCAGAGCAATTTCCCGTCGATTGGTTGAAGGAGGCCTGCACTCCCGGTGTCCGCTCAGAAGACTACCATTGACTCCACAGCATAGACGTGCACGCCTGGCATGGTGCCGGGCTAGAGCGACTTGGATGAGGGAATGGCGGAACGTCGTGTTCTCCGATGAGTCACGCTTCTGTTCTGTCAGTGATAGGATAGTCACCGCAGACGAGTGTGGCGTCGGCGTGGAGAAAGGTCAAATCCGGCAGTAACTGTGGAGCGCCCTACCGCTAGACAACGCGGCATCATGGTTTGGGGCGCTATTGCGTATGATTCCACGTCACCTCTAGTGCGTATTCAAGGCACGTTAAATGCCCACCGCTACGTGCAGCATGTGCTGCGGCCGGTGGCACTCCCGTACCTTCAGGGGCTGCCCAGTGCTCTGTTTCAGCAGGATAATGCCCGCCCACACACTGCTCGCATCTCCCAACAGGCTCTACGAGGTGTACAGATGCTTCCGTGGCCAGCGTACTCTCCGGATCTCTCACCAATCGAACACGTGTGGGATCTCATTGGACGCCGTTTGCAAACTCTGCCCCAGCCTCGTACGGACGACCAACTGTGGCAAATGGTTGACAGAGAATGGAGAACCATCCCTCAGGACACCATCCGCACTCTTATTGACTCTGTACCTCGACGTGTTTCTGCGTGCATCGCCGCTCGCGGTGGTCCTACATCCTACTGAGTCGATGCCGTGCGCATTGTGTAACCTGCATATCGGTTTGAAATAAACATCAATTATTCGTCCGTGCCGTCTCCGTTTTTTCCCCAACTTTCATCCCTTTCGAACCACTCCTTCTTGGTGTTGCATTTGCTATGTCAGTCAGTGTATTTTCAGAAAATATTCCATGCTGCTGTACAGAATTCCATAATTTTATACCACTACATCCGCATAATTTAACAATACCAATTTTAGTATTATATTATCAGGAATATCTTTGGAGGTAGGTATACCTTGAGTTGCGAAATATCCGTCTTGAAGGAATGCGGAAGGAAAAATGTCTTTTCTCATCAGTAGTTGATTTAGAAAAAAATATTTAAATGAACTTGGAATGATGATTCTAAATTATATGTATTCTCTTTTAGCACGGTTGAATGTACACGTTGGCGATATAAATGGCTTTTTCTTTTCCTTTTTCCGACGGTACAAGTTCCAAACTATGCTGACAATAAAATGTGACAAAATGTAACGCGAAGTGAGGTTACTGTTTGATTTTAAGCAGCTTTTGTTTGCAGATAAGGCTTGTGAAGGTATATTATGTTTGCTGTATTATTCAACGTTGCTCAATACTTTTCCGTTCATGGCAATTGAAGTTCGCGGGAGATCAAAACCAGGAGGGAGGTGCTTGGTGTTAATATGTGCCACTCTTTCGGAGCTGCACTGAACCATTCAGATTTCAATCCGCTGCCCCATTAAAGGCCTTGGATGTTTGCAGAGTGGATGCAGAATTTCTGCATGTTGAACAAGCCAGTTTGGGGAGCATGTTATTGCTTGTTCGTAGTTTAGTAGCAATTCTGTCAAGTTTTTATTCAAAGGTAGCGTGCGGTCAGGGTTTGGTCTTCACGACTGTTTTGTTCTCCGGAACTAGCCTGCTCAAGAGGGATAATATCAACAATTTTTGGACTTATCCTCTAATAATTTTTTTTTTAATTTCGTGTGGCTATTTCTAGCCGAGTGCAGCCCTTGTAAGGCAGACCCTCCGATGAGTGTGGGCGGCATCTGCCATTTGTAGGTAACTGCGTGTTATTGTGGTGGAGGATAGTGTTATGTGTGGTGTGTGAGTTGCAGGAATGTTGGGGACAGCCCAAACACCCAGCCTCCGGGCCATTGGAATTAACCAACGGAGGTTAAAATCCCTGACCCGGCCGGGAATCGAACCCGGGACCCTGTGAACCGAAGGTCGGTACGCTGATCATTCAGCCAACGAGTCGGACATCCTCTAATAATATGTGGGTTGCAAATGAAGTAGTGACAATATTGATAGAACGCAATATTTGATGCACAAACAAGTACAATTACATTAAATTCCTTCAATGTAGCCACCCGCAAATTCTGTTACCTTTTTCCAAATACGAGAAGGCGTTGGCGGACGTTGGCAAGGAGTTCTTTGTTGATGACAGTGACAGACCGCCCTACTGCGGGGCATCCAGATGCCACGTCAGGACCATTTGATGACTGAGACGAAACTCTACGGATAATTCCCGGACAGTCCTTCGATGTTCCACGGAAACGTGACGAGTCACAATGCTCATCTGATCTTGAGGAATTGACGGCCGACGTGTGCGTCGCAAATCTGCAATTCCATTCCGACCCCCATGAAACGCCTTGACCCATCGTGAAACTTTCCTATGCGGTAATGCATTCTCTCCATAGGCTTTAAGTAATCCTCGATAACATCCTGATGATTTTTTGCCACGAGCAACCTCGATTTCAATCCACGAACGCTGCCTACCCTTTGAAAACGTGCTTAGAGTGGCAAATTCGAAACTCTTCACTTCAATGCCACACACCAACAGCATTCCCAACTCGATGCCCGTCAATTGCACACCACACATCTACAACAGCGCCAACTGAACGCTCCCAAATCCTGCGAACTACGTTGCCACTACAAGTATCTACAACCCTCGTATGAGCCTCTAACGAACCCTCATCAAAGAAAATGTCCAGTCGGTCTAGGGCTATCGGCAGGTTTGTTTGGTTTGAGAATGGCCAGAAACGTTGTCCATTTGTATTCTGGTGAGAGCGTTCTTGTGAGTAGGAGTATGAATAGCCATTACCTTACGTTATATGGTTCTGGAGGAAAAATGCCTTTCCTTCAAGTTGTCATCCTCTCAGACAAAATAGTAGAAACATTCACGACGGTAGGATCTCAAATTCTAATGTCAGAATGGTGTATTGCCCTTATTTACAAAGCGTTGATATCTGAAATGATGTTTACTGTTTCTAGTACAATTTCTTTATTGTTGAAAATATTTCCTAGCAAAATTAGTAGGGTTCACCATACTACGAAAAAAAAAAAAAAAACGCCGGGCTGAGGGGCTCAGACGGTTGAGGCGCTGAGTCCGGTGATATTTGAAGGTGCTGAAATACGTCAGCCTCGTGTCGGTAGATTTACTGGCACGTAAAACAACTCCTGCGGGACAAACTTCTGGCACCTCGGCATCTCTGGAAACCGTAAAATAGTAGTTAGTGGCACGTAAAGCAAATAACATTATTATTACTACGAAAAACGTAAAATTAAGCAAATTTCTCAATTGTGCCGAAAGTTGAAAGGCTAAAGGGCCTCGAAATGATTCAAATTGTGAGTCTTGAATCGTTCTATCAAACTAAAAAAATCTAATTTTGAAAATCGCATCCAGCTTAAATGCAGTTCCGGAAAGTAACCTAAAATCGCCTGTTCCTTTACTCGTTATCTGTTTGATTAACATACTAGCCACATTATTTACATAATTCTTTCTGCAATGTGTTCCTCGGCTCAATACCCTCGCGTTTCTATTTTTCAGATTTTTTTGGAAAAATGTCCACTCCGAATGTTGTTATAAGGGCTTATGTTAAATTTTGCATTGACTCACATTAGCGCTCGTACTTAATTATATTTTATTTACCTACAATGAGTAGGGCAAGCACTGTGGATTTTTTTGCTGATTTCAAATCTGACAACCGTAAAATTTTATTTTTCATGAAAAAGCGTTCATAGAAAAAGAATTCATTGTTTTACTTTTTTTCCATACAAATCCGAAAATGTTCATTACTCCTCTTTTATTGTCAGTGACAGTGAACATTACGGCGTCCAAGGGTTGCATAAATTCACCATATTTGTTTTGCTCCGTGTGCGGCTATGTAACATACAAATCCAGTATATGCCATGTGGTGCATTTGCACTAATCTTAGTTAAAGTCATGTTCATTAGTTCTCCGTGTAGCAATCAGTGCTCTAGAGAAACTTCTGTGTGTGAGTTATTTTCCTCGATAATATTAAACATATCGACGCCTAAGAAGCAATACCTCGTATGTCACAATGCTCTTCCTGTTCATAATTTTCCTTATGAAGACTGCATATCCACTAGTGGCTTCGAGGTTTGTTCTGTCTGAAGGAAAATAAAGGATAGGAAGAGCATTGTGAGATACGAGGTATTGCTTCTGAGGTGACAATTCGTAAATCGCTGGTGCCGTATATCTCAAGAACGCGTGTGGGATGTCAAGATATCCGTGGAAAGTCATTTTTTGTTGATCAGTGTTATAAGGCTCCACTAGCACTGTTAACACATGAAAGTAAGATTATTGTGTAAGCGTAGCTCATTGTACTGCATTAGGTAACTTAGAGTGTAGACGTATACCATAAAACATCAAGACTGAGATGTCGAAATTTCATTCTCTGTAATGTTACATTGACTTGTTTATTTATCACAATTTGCGGGATATTGTGAAGTTACAGTCAATGTACTTATTTTTCGTAACGTTTACCATCATTTCTTATTTTCACCGTTTACGGAATATTGTGAAGGTATAGACAATAAAACTATCGTGCTAATACCAGCAAGGTACAATTCAAACTATTGATAAGAGTTTACAGCGCGATATTCTATATTCGTTTCCGGTTTAAGTCTTGTCATGCATGCCACGCAAATCAATTTGTAGCTGACCTACCCTACGGTAAGTTATATTTTATCACGCACGGAGTAGTGAAATTTCGTTCCATGGTAACCACCAGTACGGAATTTGTCAAAGTGTATTGATCTGTTTTCAATGGACCTGCATGCAACGTGCTATGCTTTAATGGGCGATGTATAGACCGACAGACTGGATGGCCTCCTTCTGAATTAATTTTAAACATATTACATTGGCTTAACATTGTAAGTTACCATCGGGTAATTAGCCACATGGTTTGCGTCACATAGCTGTCAACTTGCGTTCAGGAGTTAGTGGGTTCGAACCCCAATGTCAGCAGTCCTTAATATGGTTTTCCGTGGGTTCCCATTTTCACACCAGCCAAGTGCTTAGGCTGTATCTTTATTAAGGCTAGAGCCGCTTCCTTCCCATTCCTAGCCTTTCCTATCGCATAATCGCTGTAAGAACTGTATGTGTCGGTGCGACATAAAGCGAATTGAAAATAATATAAATTACCATAATCGGAGTAGTGATACAATACACAAACGTTCAAATTTCTGATAATGTCTGTTTTACACCCCAAAACTCATTTCCGACAATTAGTAAAGGAGGAGAATAAAGTAGTGCCGAACAGGTTAGCTCATTGGGTTGCGGCACGACCAGTTATGACTGCTAGCTCTGTGTTCGTGGGACAGATGGATTTGAATACCCCATCAGGCATACTCGAAATCGTTTTCCATTCTTTCCAATTTAAACTCCAAGAAAATCCCGAGATGGGCCGTTCTCAAGCCCACGGCTGCTCCCTTCCCATTCCTAGTCCTCTTCACCCACAAACACTGCGGTACATATAGCACGCCCACATATAGTGTACAGAGGAAAGCAGGTACAGAACTGGCGAATCGAACATGTCCTCAGACACTCTCGACACTAAAACCAATACGCTAAAAGAAATGTAGTTTAATCTCGAACAAATCCCGCTCCATGGATATCAAGGAAGTGATTTTTTTTTCAGGTGATTCAATCCATTTACCTAGATGATTCAAAGGGACTTATTTCAGCCTTGATCACGTTGAACTATTATGGCGGGTTATCAGAGTCCTCAAGAGGGAGAGAGGGTGTTTTCAAATCCACTAAAATTATTGAACAATTATTTACAGTCAGTTATAAATTCACTCGCGTTTGAGTTTTGCACTCGAAGCCTGAACCCGCACTCCCACAATTGCGCACTTGTATTAGACCCGCTGAAGATTCCATTGTTAATCAACTTCCAGCTGCTTGTATGAGCTTCCTTATCGTGAGTTCAAGCAATTAACTGACGCTAATATTTTGCCCCATCTACAATGTCGCCGCTACGTCGTACTTATTACTTATCGCTTGCATTATTATCAGCCGCCCTGTACTTAACCTTCATTGTCACACTGTGTCAGACCTACTACAATGGCAACGTTGCAGTACATTGTTCGAATGTTAAAGTGTAAGTTTGATGACCACACCTCTAGTTCAGTTTAAGATATTTTACAACAATTACATAAATATGCAAATATTGAAGAGTACAATCGCATTGTGTGAAAAATAGCAAATATTCAACCTGTACCAAGAACCCAGTCTTAACGGTAGACTAATTCGATAATTTGCGACCAAGTAAGCTATTCTGTGTTTTGAAATGGAATACTGTGTGCATGGTAAGAAAATGAGTACTTCCAAGACAGAAAGGAGATGTCGGATGCCAAGAAACCTGAGAATATTGAACGACATGTAGCAAATATGAAATTGGAACAGGTAGCCAATATCAGGTACATAAGATGTGTATTTCCTCTGGATGGCAGTGCAGAGATGGCATATACACCATTTAAGTCTTAGCAAATCAAATACAATTGATATAAATGTTACTTTATAAGTCATTTTCAGGATAGTCGAAGTTGAGGTTTGTACTGAAAATCTCCCAAATGTATGTACAGTATACTGCTTCACGGCCCGTGCCGTGCTGCCAGTTCACTCGGTAGAAACAAGAAACGTGGTTGGCTCACGTTCTTGGTTGAAATGCATGTCATTTATGTTTAACTTCTGGGAATCATAGTCTGACTTTCTGGTGGCTCTTACTGTAAAATCTCGAGCTACTGGGAATTTTAAGGACCAAAACTCTGTTGCTGACACAAATTTTCAAAACATGCTTTTATTATATTGCCATTCGAATTTAATACAAATTAGGTTGAATTACACGGAATTATTAATAAGTAATTCCTGAACAAACAAATCAAATTGATACCGCCTATCTGACAATGCTCTTCCTATCCATTACTAGCTGATGTACCCGTGCTTCGCTACGGGATTCTCAGAAAGACTGCCTTCGTGGTTTTCCTAACTGAAATCAACTTAGGCCATTTCAGAAACGTCAGTAGGAATGTAAATTAAAAGTAATCATATAAAAAAATCGATCAAATGAAAAACCGCACATTTTCTCACCTTTAACGAACAGTACTACGGTGCCGATCTAACAGTCCAAAGTTCCAGTGCTGGAATTATCAGGCCGCAGACAACCGTGAACACTCGTCTGCCATTATTCCGTTAAACATGCACACTGCTCATTCCAATCAGTGTCTCAGAGTGAGGACTGAATGGCTCGAATGCTAGTGCCAGTGTGATAAGTACCAGTATTATTAGAAAATTTATGCTATTGCTATTGACTCACTATCTCCCGAATACTGGATACTGGCCGCACTTAAGCGACTGCAGCTATCAAGCTCGGTAGAAAGTTTATGAACCAGGGGAATGGCATTCTAAAGAAGAAAGTTATCCAACTCCTCATCTACTTCCCGCCAATATTCAGGCAGGCTGTTATACTCGGCACGACCAGGCGAGTTGGCCGTGCGGTTAGTGACGCGCAGCTGTGAGCTTGCATCCGGGAGATAGTAGATTCGAATACCACAGTCGACAGCCCTGAAGGTGGTTTTCCATGGTCTTTTATTTTCACATCAGGCAAATTCTGGAACTGTACCGTAATTAAGGCCAGGGCCGCTTCTTTTCCACTCCTAGTCCTTCTCCTATCCCATCGTCGCCATAAGGCCTGTGTCTTTGCGACGTAGAGCAAATTTAAAAAACTTGGTATACAGCAGTAATCCCATCTATCAGAGATGAGTTGCAACAGACACAAAGCACATCGCAACAAACAATGCTCAGTATAAAGTTTTTGTTGATCAATGTTATGGGATTTTTGTATTGTAGGCCTTCACGTAGTTTGCTTTCTATTCTTTGATATTCTTCAATATTTATAGCGTAGACTGTAGTTCCTTATTCCCCGACTTTGCATAGCGATTTTCATTAAGATAGGACCACTAATAATGTAAATATTTGAGGATTAAATTTTAGGCCTTCCCGTAAACTACCATTTCTCTCGGCGTGAATAAGATTATTTATGGCCTAGATTGTAGCGTTTTACTGCCGGACTTTACATACTGAATTTAATTTATTCTCTTCAGCCATTTTCTCGTGATGGGTGTACACACATACAGACAGACAGACAGACAGACAGACAGACAGACAGACAGACAGACAGACAGACAGACAGACAGACAGACAGACAGACAGACAGACAGACAGACAGACAGACAGACAGACAGACAGACAGACAGACAGACAGACAGACAGACAGACATTACGGAAAATTAAAAACTGCATTTCCTTGTTACAATGGACACGACCGATACAGAAATACCATCCTTTTAAAATTCTGAGCAATGTACAGTCAAAACTCTTATTTTATATATAGATGTTCCTTAGGACTGGTCACGCCTCCTAACCACTTGTGGATATGCGGACTATCAGAGCAATTTACGCGGTGTTTATTTTCCTATGCTGTAGTTTAAAGGAAACTAAGGCCTGAAATACATTATACTGTACGACTGCGCATGTACGTCTTGCAAACATACGCTACAGTTCGGTACAGTAAGGTTCATTTTCCTTTACACGATCGTATAGGAAAATAAACATAACATTAATTATTCTGAACGACTGTATGTCCGTATGTGACTGGGAGGCGTGACCAGTCTTAAGGGAAGTATTAGAAAGGAAGATCTTTGTCAGATGCGCGGTATTCGTTCTTAAGGGACGATATATACATGGCAACGTCAGCTATATGGAAAAGGTGGATATCTCCGTGTTTATCTGTCATTTTAGATAAGTCCATCGTGAACAGCAATCAGTTACATACTGAAGATACGGAGCTGAACTCATTTTGCACGAACACTTTGCGAAAGTGATCACCCTCACTCGACTATTTTGTCGCTGCACCAGCAAAACCTCGTTTCCCACAATGTTCTTCCTATCCATTATTCTCCTTAAGACTGATCACGCCTCCCAGCCACATGTGAATATTCAGTCCACCAGAACAATATTCGTTTTCTAGAGCATCAATCCTGCAGCGATCCGCCATCTTCATCTTCCAAGTTTCTTCTGCATAGGTCGCGATAGGGAAGATCAGAATTCGAATGAGGGTGAGCTTTGTATTGGAAGTGATGGAGGTGTCCATATCACTTAGTAGTACATAATAGCAAATCCCACATACTTCTATAATTTTAACTGTACAAATAGGAGCATGAAATTAGTAATGCATCTAAAATAATAAGATAATAAGTAGCTAAACTTAAAAATTAACCACCATTGATCTGCAATTAGGGCTGTCACCCATGTGGTAAATTGCCTATCAATTATTTGCCTACCTGATATTTTCTGAAATTATTTCGAAGAAGTTGGAAGCTTATCGAACACATCCCCTGGTAAATTATCCATTCGATGATTGTTCTTCCTACAAACGAACGTTTGCTCAAATTTTTTTACTTCCAGCCTTATCTTCATATTATAATATTTCCTACTTATTTTCTTTTTTTTTACAATTTGTTTTACATCGCACCGACACAGACAGATCATATGACGACGATGGGACAGGAAAGGCCTAGGAGTGGGAAAGAAGCGACTGTGGCCTTAAATAAGGTACAGCCCCAGAATTTGCCTGGTCTGAAAATGGGGAGCCACGGAAAACCATCTTCAGGGCTGCCGACAGTGGGGTTCGAACCCACTATCTCCGGGATGCAAGCTCACAACTGCACGCCCCTAACCGCAAGGCCAACTCGCCCGGTTTTACTACTTTTAAAATCTCCATTCAAACGTATTCGTCTACTAATGTCATTCTACGCCTTCTCTGACCTGACAGATCCGAACAGTCGAGCAGCTGGTCTCCTTAATTCCAAGTTCTCCCACGCAAAATTTGCTATTTTTTCGTAATACTGTTCTTTTGTAGGAAATCACCCAGAACGAATTGTGCTGCTTCCTTTTGCATCTTTTCCAGTTCCCGAATGAAGTAATCCTGCTAAGGGTCCCCTACACGAGAACCATACCCTAATTGGGGCCTTACCAATGACTTATACGCCCTCTGTTTTTTAGTGGTTAGAGAAGTAAATAGAGCTTGTAACAGAACTCTACCGACAAAACAATTTGATATCGATGGCTTTCTTTTAAAACCTCGTATGTCCAAATGTTCTTCCTACCTATTATATCCCTTAAGACTGGCCACGCCTGCCGGTCATATATTTGTATGCAGTCCATCAGAATAATTTTCGCTGTGTTTATTTTCCTTTGCTAACGTCTAAAGGAAATTGGACCTTACCGTACCGAATTGTAGGGATGTTGATTGCATGGCAAATTTACACACTCCTACAGTATAATGTATCTAAGGTTCATTTTCCTTTACAAATCGGCAGAGGAAAATGACCATAACGGAAACTATTCTTTTGGACTGCATATAAATATGGGACTGGGAGGCGTGACCAGTCTTAAGGAATATAATGGATAGGAAGAGTATTCGGACTTACGAGGTTTTTAAAGAAAGCCATCGATATGTTCTTTGTATTATGTTAAGAATGATGGTGCAATCGGATTGGTGGAGAATATTTTTTTCCAAGAAAACACGTTACTTTGTTACTTTCGGGGTTCGCGATTCAAACTGACGAACTCGCCGTATTTGCTACGCCAGAGCACAAGGCGCTGCTGCTGCTCAGAGAGGATAAGGGGAGGGAGGGGAAGTGGGGTGTATGATGGACACAGAGATAATGCTCCGCGCGTATGCACAAGTTTCCTCGTTCGACTCGCACAGGATTGTCCTTCTGTCTTACAGGCAATATCCACAGTTCGTTTATTAAACAGCCGTAACTGCACACACAGTACTAGAACACACCGTAATTATGACATACTTTTCAGTCAAGAAATGCACGAAATCGTTTCCCCTCTCGTCTGTGGGTCGCAATAACGTTCTTTATTATTTAACATGCTGTTAGTTGCAGTCCGGCTCCATGGCTAAATGGTTAGCGTGCTGGCCTTTGGTCACAGGGGTCCCGGGCTCGATTTTCGGCAGGGTCGGGAATTTTAAAATAATTGGTTAAATTCGCTGGCACGGGGACTGGGTTTATGTGTCGTTTTCATCATCAGTTCATACTCAACACGACGCGCATGTTGCCTACGGGGGTCAAATCAAAAGACCTGCATCTGGCGAGCCGAACTTGTCCTCGGACACTCCCGGCACTAAAAGTCATACGCCATTTCATTTCTAAGTTGCAACGCAGCAGCCCCACGATTGTGTATTCCTTCACTCATAACATTGTAAATGGAATGAAATACTGAACGAAGGAAACAATACGCCCAATGCTTTGATTTCAATAGATGTCCATATGCCCCCCTCCAACTTCGATGCACAGTTCACAACAGTGTAGTAGTGACCTTTGGGTTCTGTTCAAGATGTGTAGTGTATAGCGCATTACATCTGTCCCCCACTTCTCTTCTGTTCCCTTCCCCCCCTTCTCATCCCACCCATCCCATCCTTCCCTCCTATGACTCACAGCAACCGGCAGCGGCTGGTTCTCTGGCATAGCAGATTTATGGCAAGATCGTCAATTTGAATCGCGCACCCAGAAATAACAAATTAGCCTCATTTCCTCAAAATGATCATTTTTCTCCGCCAATCCGATTGCACCATAGTTCTTAATACGAAGAGCATCCCTGATTTTTTTGCCGCTATAGTTCTGATACACTATATTTTGTCAGTCCTATTCTACATACATGCATTCATATATACATTATCATTATAGACCGTTATGCCTTTCAGAGTTCAGTCTGCAAGCCTCTGTGAATTTACTAAACGTCACCTCAATCCTCTATTTGCAACTACAGTAGTGCTGTGGCCTCATTTATTGTAGTTCTATACCTCTTATCTTCAAATCGTTAGAAACTGAGTCTAACCATCGTCGTCTTGGTCTCCCTCTACTTATTTTTTTAAATTTATTTGGCTTTTGGTCCATCGACCATACAGCCAGCAAAAAACATTACAAATTCACAAGTCACACAGTAATATATATACATATGACAGACACAGGAATGAAATGACATAAATGGCAGACAGAAAAATCGCCTGAAAGTCTCTTTCACTTCACAAACTCCTGGATGTTCTGAAATTTACATTTTTTTTTAACATGACTAAAATCAATATAAATGTCTGGTAAAATAATAGCGGTCAAAAAGATACAAATTATATATTTAAAACGCTATATTTGAGAAATTGTGCTGAAGTCACTTGCATTCTCTGTTTGATAGGAGAAAGCAAAACCCTCTACTTCTATTACCCAACGTAACAGAGTCCTATTCTACACCTTTGTTAAAATGTCTTGTGAGTATTGATTCTTGGGAAATTGTCGCGAGTAAAGTAGCACATGTGATATACGTATAGCACAATGTTGGCCTGTGTGCGACGTGAGGAATGTCAAGAATCTTGTTGGTGGAGACAGGAACACGTATAGTAACACAGAGATGATATGTTTGGATACTAGCGCTAAATATGAAAGCGCTGCATGCCAAGCACGCCTTTGAGATGCCAAGAGGTGATGATGGCAAGAGTAAAGCCAAGACTCAATTACTCAAAAGAATGCAAACAGTCGTTTTCTGAGACTATGACTAGATAAACTTCAATGGGATTTGCTGGGTGAAAATGTAAGTGATGTACGATACGCGTCAAAGGGCGTCTGAAGGAAACTGCTGCAGTGTCCTCACGTCAGCCGGTTAAAAACACGTCTCGTTCTGCTTCTTCTTTCTTTTTCTTCTCCTTATTCTACAGTATTTCCCATACCGTTAGGGTCTCGGGTGTGAACTGTGTCACACATGTGTATTTGATCCTGTTTTACGGCTGGATGCCCTTTCTGACGCAACCCTATATGAGGGATGTAATCACTATTGCGTGTTTCTGTGGTGGCTGGTAGTGTAGTATGTTGTATTAATATGAAGAGGAAAGTGTTGATACGAACACAAACGCCCATTCCCCGAGCCAGAAGTATTAAACTGACACTATTAAAACCCCCGACCTGGCCGGGAATCGAACTCGGAATCCTCCGATCCGAAGCCCCAACGCTGACCATTCAGCCAAGGAGTTAGACACTGTTCAAAGCAGGATTTATTTATTTATTTATTTATTTATTTATTTATTTATTTATTTATTTATTTATTTATTTATTTATTTATTTATTTATTTATTAAAGGCGTTGCAGCTTGTGACTTCTGAAACACGTGGTGCACTACTGCCTGTGATCTGTCCAGAACTGCAGAATAGTTAATAGAATAGAATAGTGAATAGAACTGCATAATAGTTAATAGTGTCAGTTTAATTCTTCTGAGTAAGAGATGGGGCTAAACCACAAAAACGAGTTTCAAGATAAGTAAGGTTTTATGAGGTTACACAAAAAACACAACAAAATTGAAAATATAAATACGGTATCAATTTATAGTCTTTAAATTAATTAAATATCAGTGTAGCTCTGAAAATTAAGAGTAGAACAACGTTTTAAGTTTAATCGTACAAAACTATATTTGTTTAAGAATAATACACTATGCGAAGAAGATAATACTGAAAACTAGGATTTTTCCCCCTTCTTGGCATTCAGTGTCAAGATCTTTATTCACTTTCTTAGTAGTTGGTATGAAGCTTAAATATAGTCCTTGATGCACTGCTGGAATATGTTTTAAGTGATTAATATCCCTTTCTGATGGGTACGGGGTAGTCATATTTTCCAGTGCTTGTTTCAACACTTCGTTTGTAAGCAAAACTTTCATCTTTGTGTTCCTTTTTGGCCTCCCAGGTTATTTTCGGAAAATATGAACCTTTGTCCGTGACTCTGAATGTGAGCACGAGAACTCAAGGAACAGGAAACCTGGCTTGTCTTCTATTACTTTTATTGTTGTTATTTCTCTACTCAATACTTTTCTGCCCTCAACACTCAGATTTTTTACTACACATTTCCCGTTTGTTTGTTTGTTTGTTTGTTTGTTTGTTTGTTTGTTTGTTTGTTTGTTTGTTTGTTTGTTTGTTCGTTTGTTTGATGTTTGTTTTTTTGCGCAATTTGCTTTACGACGCACTGACACGGATAGATCTTATGGCGAAGATGGAAATGGGAAGGAAGCGGTGGTGGCCTTAATTAAGGTACTGTCCCAGCATTTTTCTGGTGTGAAAATAGGAAACCACGGGAAACCATCTTCAGAGCTGCCGACAGTGGGGTTCGAACCCACTATCTTACAAATGCAAGCTATCAGCTGAGCGGCCCTAACTACAATGTTTAAGAGTGTTTTTAAACCTTGAAGCCTGTACATTCCATGTCCACTACTCTAAATGGTTTTTTGACCCGGCCCTATTTAACAATGTTTCTCCATTGTTCAGGAGTGTAAACATAATCAACTTGTCGACACCTTTTCTCTATCAATTCGAAATCACTATCATTTGGCAATAATGCGTGGCCAGGCACCAGAAAAGAATGGTTTGTTTCATCAAACATCCCAGTATGTACCAAAATGGAATACAGAATAAATATAATAATTTTGTTTTGTTTTGTTTTGTTTTGTTTTGTTTTGTTTTGTTTGTTTTGTTTTGTTTTGTTTTGTTTTGTTTTGTTTTGTTTTGTTTTGTTTTATTTTGTTTTGTTTTGTTTTGTTTTGTTTTGTTTTGTTTTGTTTTGTTTTGTTTTGTTTTGTTTTGTTTTGTTTTGTTTTGTTTTGTTTTGTTTTGTTTTGTTTTGTTTTGTTTTGTTTTGTTTTGTTTTGTTTTGTTTTGTTTTGTTTTGTTTTGTTTTGTTTTGTTTTGTTTTGTTTTGTTTTCTTTTGTTTTGTTTTGTTTTACTTTTGTGTTAACAGGTTGTCAGCCAAAAGTTTTAGTAGGCATGAATCTATTGCATAGGATCCTCGAGAAGCAATGTTTTATATCCACATGCACATTATACTAGGTTCGTCATTGCAGATAGGAACATCTAGGTTATACATCCACACCTGCCTGAGATAGAACACTTTTTACGTAGGCATTTTAGGTAAAGGTAAACCCAGCCGAAAGTCGTATGTGATAACTACGTGTTCATAACTAGGTTGTTTAGAGTCTTTTCTGGCATCAGTTCGAGTTTTGTATCCTTTTTCTAGTTTTATTTTTTGATGAAGCCTTTTCTTTGCTAGTTGCTTTACGTCGCACCGACACAGATAGGTCTTATGGCGACGATGGGACAGGAAAGGGCTAGGAGTGGGAAGGAAGCGGCCGTGGCCTTAATTAAGCCACGGAAAACCATTTTCAGGGCTGCCGACAGTGGGGTTCGAACTACTATCTCCCGAATACTGGATACTGGACGCATTTAAGCGACTGCAGCTATCGAGCTCGGTTTGATGAAGCCTAACTGCCCTTCTCTTGTACTGACATGGTACTCATGGGACGGAAGGTGGCCCATAAAATGAAGTACTTCCAATCATACTTGCATCACTTGTATCACTAAAATAATTGTCTGCTCTTCCAATTTAGTGTTCTTCTTTCATCCCACGTCTAGCAACTGAAACACGCCTACTACATATAGAGAAAATGACACAAAAATATTTTATTTAAACACACTAAAACACCATCACCGCTTTCATTTTTAGGCTCACTTTCCCTTTTTTGCGTAGCCT
This sequence comes from Anabrus simplex, assembly GCF_040414725.1. Lineage (NCBI taxonomy): Eukaryota > Metazoa > Arthropoda > Insecta > Orthoptera > Tettigoniidae > Anabrus > Anabrus simplex. The sequence continues at coordinate 147,914,202 of NC_090265.1, read as the reverse complement.
CTCTTACATCACTTCTGTTTAATCAGACCGAACAAAAAAAAAGCATTTTGTAAATAGTTGTAATCTGCAAGTTTGTAAAGATCCTACAGTTTTCTTTTTCAATATCAGATAGTTTGTAATGCTCACACCACTTAACATTAGGCTTTTCATTCTTCATTGCGCACTTATATCCTTCACCCTTTATCTTAGCTGGCAGAAGTTACTTAGTTTTGTCACTAACACGAGCTTCACCACTATTTCTCAATCTCTTATCTACAGACCTCTTCCAATTGTCTTCGTTTCGCTTACGTTTTTTTTTTTTTACATTTTCTCACATTAAAACTACTGTTTGTGCCACCAAAAGACATTTTACTCACACTAACACTACTATTTGTACCATCACAGGATATGATCTGCTTAGAAAAGTAACTACATATCACTCCTCGCCCCTCCATTCCGACTGAGGCTTGTGGGTTAGCCCCTTCTCTTACCTGTACAGCTGATTCCCAAGGTCCTCAGATGTCTGTGTTTGGACGGACAAAGAACTATCACACAATTACAAGTAGTGCACAGGATTGCTAAGAGATATCAGCACTATGAAAAAACACGATAAAATGAATTTCTTGATTTTTGTGGGTTAGCCCCTTCTTTTAGTCAAGCACTCAAATGTCTATCTGTTTGTCCGTCGGTCAGGTCATCGGCGCAAAGGCTGGTTGGATCCTCGAAGAGCATCACCAAACGTCATACAGGTATAGGAAAATTGCAAAACCTCTAGCTGCATCAGAATGGGGCGTACAAGGCATAATAAGAATTGAGGTATTTAGGCATTGCTTTCCTCCCTGGACCAGACTGGCCGTATGAGTAGTAACTTTAAACCTAATAACTTCCAGACGCACTAATTCCGCTCCAAATGCCATTTGCCGTTACCTAGCAACCTCATACCACAGAAGCTTGAGTACTGCCACAATCATAATCGGACTGAGACTTCATGTAAGCTGCATGTCACCTGATAGGCGCTGCCTGGCCGAGGTGGTAAAGGCGTACTCGCTTTATCCGGAAGGACGTGGGTTCTATTCCTCGTCGGAAAGCCGAAAAATTTAAGAAAAGAGATATCCACTTCCGGAGATGCATAAGGTGCTGAGGTTCATTCTGCCTACACCAAAAATGAGTGCCAGGTTAATCCTAGGGGCCAAGGCGGTCGGGCTTAGAGCCAACCACTCAACCCCATCAAGTGCCGAGGTTACGGATTGTGGAAGTATTTACCTTCCATCCATCCAAGGTCCTTCATGGCCTGTACGGAGATGACTTTGCTTTGCGTTGTAGCATCTGATGTCCATAAATTATTACAATTTTAAAACTCCCTTGTTTTGACATGAATATGTCAAAATTTATGTAAAAACAAGTATTGTCATATAACAAAACGCGTGACGCGATGTTACCTAGCAACATTACCCTGAGGGCTGCAACAGGCCGTGAATCTATATGTAATGGCCATCCATCAATACTTCACATCACAATCTGCATAATTTCTACGTAATATGACGTCATTACCATTTGATTTTCCCAGATGATTTCTTTTTGTGACGCTCGCTGATTCAACTTCGGTTCCAAAACTATGGAAGTAGGTCACGTTAAAAGAATCTTAAAATAGCAAGGTTCCAATTTTATGTGTTGCACTATTGAAGATAAAACGCGGTTGGAGGACACATAATTCATTCATTAGAGATACGACTTAATTATTCCCGAGAACATCAAGTACTCTAATTAAAACGATGACCACTTGCGAGGAGCAGCAATGCATTTCCGCTGCCCGAGGCTTAAACATCCATTAAATATTCATTACACGTTGGGTCCATTTCTCTATCCCAACTTTGTCGAACAGGAACTTGATGAAACTGTTGTGTACATTCAATAAATTGTTAACAATACCCTTTATGCATGATCGTTTTCCAATAATCCATTTAAACTGTGCCACTTTACAACGGCTCGGAGAACAGTACTAGAATAGAAATTACCCGAGTATTGTAAAGTAATATTTGCAGCAGAGATGTTACTATAAAGTCAGCTTTCACTGCTTCATATTACCAAATAGGAATTTTATCTTCTTGGGACACAGGGAGACCATTCCATTTTTATAAAGTAGGATTTTACATTGCCTTTAACAATGACAGGTATGACAGTACCAATATTATTAATTTAATTGTGATTTTATGATAGTTATTTAGGGCATGAAAACGTTATGAAAGGAGACGGTACAACCTCGAATTAGAAGACAAATAGATTTAAACTAAAAGTGTGAAACATTAATTTCCCAGAAGGAAACCGTAATTTAATTTCATCGATTGCAAATATTAGAAACATTTAAGCTCTTAAGGCTTTTTCAGTAGTGAAGTTACCAGCGTTTCGCCCCAGTGTAGCAGTGGGCTCATCAGTTGGATTGCTACACCTGCACGATTGCTAGGTAACATCACGTCGTGATCATTTTATTTTCCCAAAGGAATATTTTCTACACATTTCCAAGACGCTGGTGGGTAGTGCGCCGTTGAGACACCACTGCAGTGACGGTGCACTAGGGGAAGCATGTACCTCCACTGGTAGAAATGCCTGGCTTTTGAAAGGTGTAGCAATCCAACTGATGAGTCCACTGCTACACTGGGGCGAATCGCTGGTAATTTTACGATTGAAAAGGCGTAAGCATGTAAAAAGATTTTAAAAGTCTGAAGTTTTATTATATTTGATATTATTCGATATTAGAGCGGTTACACAGTTTAATTCCTAAATACATAATTACTATATCTTGGTTTCGCAAGCCGACAGGTGTAGAGTACATCATACATGCATAGATATGTACGTACATACATCGTCATTATAAACAGTTATGCTTTTCAGCGTTCAGTGTAGATACAAGCCATTGCGAATCAACAAAATACCTCCATAGTCCTCTATTTGTAACCAGCTCTGTGGCCTCATTTTGTTCCGAACCTCTTATCATTAAATCATTAGAAACCGAGGCACCTCCTTGGACTCCACCTACTCTTCTTACCATCCGCGACCGGGTCCATTATTCTTCTAGGTAACTTATCTTCACATGACCATTCGAACCGGTTTATGTGTACAGCCTCATATATCGCCTTCATTCCTAACTTAGCTTTTAACACATCATTCCGATTATCCCACCTGTTTGTACTAGCAATCGTTCTCGCTACTTTCATGTAGGTTACTACTAACTTAAGAATACGATATATCTATTCCACCCAGCTTTTAAACTTGTACGTCAAGTCTTGGAAACATTATTTTCACTACATACTCCAATGTAATTACCTTGAACCAAGAACTCATTGTACCATCAGTTCTCACTGTGGCCTAGTTGTTGACACAAATGCTTTTGAATAATAAATATAATATTATTGGCTTTACGTCCCACTAACTATTTTTGCTGTTTTCGGAGACGCCGAGTTGGCGGAATTTAGTCCTGCAGGAGTTCTTCTACGTGCCAGTAAATCTACTGACACGAGGCTGACGTATTTGAGCGCCTTCAAATACCACCGGACTGAGCCAGGATCGAACCTACCAGTTGGGCTCAGAAAACCAGCGTCTCAACCGTCTGAGCCACTCAGCCCGGAAATGCTTTTGATTGCCTGTGTTGTCCAGCTCCATGGCTAAATGGTTATCGTGCTGGCCTTTGGTCTCAGAGGTCCTGGGTTCGATTCCCGGCAGGGTCGGGAATTTTAACCAAAATTGGTTAATTCCGCTGACACTGGGGCTGCGTGTATGTGTCGTCTTCATCATCATTTCATCCTCATCATGAGGCGCAGGTCGCCTACGGGAGTCAAATCAAAAGACCTGCATCTGGTGAACCGAACTTGTCCTTGGACACTCCCGGCACTAAAAGCCGTACCCCATTTCATTTCATTGCCTGTATTAACTTACCCCTGATCACATACTTCCTCAGAACGACTAACGCCGAGAAATTGGCTGCGCGGATTGCGTCACTTGGCTATCAGTTTCATTCGGGAGATAGTGGGTTCGAACCCCGCTGTTGACAGCCCTAAAGATGGTTTTCCGTGGTTTCGTATTTTCACACCAGCTACTACATTCATGATTAAGCCTGAATAAAACTTTCCAACACGAACGACACTATGTGTAACGCTTTCATGGCATCCAGGTACACAATCCGTACTCTGAAAGATATTACTGAGCATATCGTATACCTCAGCAGCATTCTTACTATCACAGCCATAATAAGACTGAGAAATTCATGGAAATTAAAATAATTTTGATCTGACCTGCTTCACGAAATATATACACTGAGTGGCCAAAAGTCATGGAAAGACACTGAATGTTATGTTAATAACGATTTGCCTCTCCGCGAGCTCTCAAAACGTCAGCAGTACGGCGAGGTGGTGGTGGTGATTATTGTTTTAAGAGGAAGTACAACTAGGCAACCATCCTCTATATAACATTAATCAGAGGGAAAAATGGAAGGGATCCGAAACTTCGAAAAATGAAGATATCGGCCAAAGGAAGACAAGGGCTACGAAGGGCGTGAAAATGAAAGACTCCCTAGCCCTCGCAAACCTAATAGCGTCGGGGTCGGAAAAGAACAAGAGTTGACCAAGAGAGGTCGGATAGGATAGATGAAAGTGAGGAGCCTGGCACAAGTAAGTGGAAGCAATGCCAGGACTCAGCTGGGGGCCCCGTGGTCGCCAACCCACGCTCCAAAGTTCAGAGCCCCTGAGGCCCCTTAAAGTCGCCTCTTACGACAGGCAGGGGATACCGTGGGTGTTATTCTACTGCCCCCACCCACAGGGGGAAGTACGGCGAGGCATCGACTCTGCAAGGTATTGGAATAGTTCTGGAGGGATCTGGACCCAGGCATCTTGCACTGCTACCAACAATTGATCTTGCGTAGTTGGTGCGGTCTTCATGGAGCGTAAACGAGCATCGACAGCATCCCATAAATGAAAAGAATTGAAAAGCGGGTGCATTTTTAAAATGAGTACCGGTATGTCTACTTTGTGTGTCAAAAACATAACATGTTACAGACGCGAAAGTTGATTTTTGGGAAGAGCTCTGAAAATATAGGAACATGTATATTTTTTGTTTTCGGAAAAGGCACCGGAGGTGAAAATGTGTTGAATTATTTCTTACCGGGATACGTATATCTCAAAACCTGAATGTGTTACAGACGTAAAAATTGGTATTTAAATATCCTTTAAAAGTAAAAAAATCATGCAATTTTTTGGAAAATCCAATTAGGTGGAGGTGGGGGTGGGAGATAGACTGATAAAGGGGTTGAATTGTTTTTATGAGGACACTTATATCTCAAGAACTGAAGATGTTGCAGACGTGGAAATAGGTATTTGTGATCTCCTTTAAAAGTAAAGAAATACATTTTTTCAGAAAATCCACTTTTTTTCTTGACTTGAAAGAAGACTATTTCTCACATGTACCGTGTCCGACTCCTTGGATGAATGTTCAACGTACTGGCCTTCGGTTCAGAGGGTCCCGGGTTCGATTCCCCACCGGGTCGGGGATTTTAACCTTCATTGGTTAATTCCAATGGCCCGGGATCTGGGTGTTTGTGCTGTCCCCAACATCCCTGCAATTCACACACCACACATAACACTACCCTCCACCACAATAACACGCAGTTACCCATACATGGCAGATGCCGCCCACTCTCATCGGAGGGTCTGCCTTACAAGGGCTGCACTCGGCTAGAAATAGCCACACTAAATTATTATTACAACACCAAAAACTTGATTTACGAAGAGATTCTGCGGGCAAATGAAACTCAATTTTTCGGTGAGTTTTTATACTTTAGGGATTTTCAGATAATGTCTTAGTATTGTAGCAAGGAACGATTACTTTTATCAAGTTACGAAATCCATGCGAACGAAGCCGCGGTTAATTGCTAGTAGACCATGAAGTGTTTTAAAATTATCGAATTATTCTACATGACAGAGAGGCTGGGATAATTGCAAACAGTCAAAAGTCAAAACGCTAATCGGCAGTGTCATAAAATTAAGGCGACCGAGCGTCATCAAGATTGTTCCGCGCTTCTCCACCGATTTAAAGAGCTACCCGCCGCCCCCAACCCCCCACCCCCCCGCCGACCTCCACCGGACGGGGCCGTCGGAATTCACTGGTACCGGTGCGCTCATTCGCTCCTCTGCCAGTCGTGTAGGGTTTAGTGGCAAGTAATTAATGGGTTTATAATTGGAGCTATGGAGACCCAGTCGTGCACATCTACTGCCCCAGTGGTGGGAAATGATTTGGAACTCATGGATGTGTATACAGGTCATGCTGGTGATGATGATGACGATGAGGCTCGAGTGCGCCACCGAAGCTCCCATGATTCTGCATGGTAATACTGACGCCGAACTCTTTATATGGTATATTTATGTTACTTCTGTTATCACGGACTCGTTGTACATCGGCTTGGTCTTGAAAGTGAGTGCAAGTGTACAGAATTCAAAAAATGAAAAAAAAAAAAAAAAAAAACGTCAACAAAGATGTGTGTAACCCATACGGACTATACATTTTATTTCAAGAATACCTATCATTCTGTACGCATGCTACGTCATCGAGCAAGTTTTGTGCGTGGTCTGTGGCTTGTAACTGTTAGCTTGCATTCGGGAGATGGTGGATACGATCCCTACTGTTCAATCAATCCGCACTGATCTACATTTAGGGCTGTTACCAAAGTAGTAGATTTATCACTTGTTTACCTAGTATTTTCTTAAATACTTTCAAAGAATTTGGAAATTACACGCATATCTCCGTTGGTAAGTATTCCAATCCCTAACTCCTCTTCTTATAAACGAAAATTTCCCCAATTTTTCCTCTTGAATTCTAACTTCATCATCATATTACTATCTTTCCTACTTTTTAAAAATCTCACAAACGTATTCGTCTACTAATGTCATTCCACGCCATCTCTCCTCTGGCACTCGGAACATACCACTTAGTCGAGCAGCTCGTCTCCTTTCTTCGAAGTCTTCGTAGCGCAAAGTTTGCAACATTTTAGTAATGCTACTCTTTTGTCGGAAATCACCCTGAACAAATCGAGCTGCCTTTTTTTAGGATTTTTCCAGTAATCCTTGTGAGGTTCTCGTACGCTAGACCCATACTTCTTTGGGGTATTATCAAATCTTACTCATCCTTTCTTCGGTGTACTGTAGAAATGTATATATTTTCTAAACTTTTTCTTAAGTAGTTGTTATAGTACTCATTATTCATAATGATATTCTTAGTACTCATTTTTCATAATTATATTCTTAGTACTCATTATTCATAGTTATATTCTTAGTACTCATTATTCATAATTATACTCTTAGTACTCATTATTCATAATTATATTCTGCACTTTACGTACGATTTATATTATATAGATGATATGATTTTTTTTTTAAGTGTGGTTACTTTTGTTAATGGTATTACTGTTACTATTGTCCATATTATCATATTATTGTCATCAGTAGTTATTATTAAGTGTTCTAGGTTAAGACTGGTTAAGTGTAAGAAAGGGAGTACATCCCTAACTTTGCCAGGATAAATAAAACATATTACTTACTTACTTACATTTCTTTTTACAATAAGCTTTACGTCGCACAAACACAGTTAGGTCTTATGGCTAAGGTGTGGGGAAGAAGCGGCCGTGGCTTCAGTTAAGGTGTAAATTCCAGATTGCTACTCAAATAAATTTATACAAGAAATTATAAAGGTCCAACAATACTGCCTTGAATAATTTTCCCCTTACTGTGTACGAGATAAGATAATACTTCATCTATTCAAGTTCTCGAGGTCGGTTCTCTAGAAATATAGCCACCCATTCAGTCACTTTCATCTAGTCCAATCGCACTCATTTTTGCCATTAGTCTCCTGTAATACCCGAAATATAACCAAATAAATCACTTTCGCCTGCTCAAGAACACCGGATTCAAACGGAACAGTTACGTACAGTGGAGAAAGACTTGTGGGTATTGCGAATACAGACGGCATCTTGACACTGCATAGGACGGCCATCATGATTGCGTGACTGCATTACATTTTACTTGCAAGTAATACAGGATTTTTATGCAGTGCAGTGAGTGAATTGCACGTGAAAATCGTAATTTAGCACATAAATCCAGTATTTATTACTTGCATACTAGGCACTCCACCCGTGGATCGCAGACGACTTCTGGAAGCGATGGTCCAAAGAACACTTTATGGAGTTGAGAAGCTCACTGGTCTGCCTTTACAGAGAATCTCTAAAAATGTTTACGAAAGGTACCACCAACAAGTATAGGATACGAGAGATTCGTGGGAACTGTGATATCTACAGTAAAAAAGGGCACATCCTTAGGGGCTTCCGTAGAATGTGTATCGCTGGATGGATTGAGGAAAGAGATAACATTGACAAAAAAGTATTGATAGCGGTGATACGAAATTGCAGATCAACTTTTACATAGCTTAGATTCTGAAAGAAGACGAAAGTGGATTTCAAAAGTTAAGCCTCGTGAAGCTTGGTCCTTTCTAAGAAAGCTGGGGATGGTAAACCCATTACACGAATGAGTTGAGATATTCGCTCAAACAAAATTGTCTCTCTCATAGTCATGACTTCCAAAAGTATTAGGGATAGAGTATTCACAAAATGCCTAAAGAATAATCTGAAAATTCTGAAATATAGTGTCATATATCGGAGTACTCCAGACCTTTTACTGCGTATTAGATAACTACTGCAATTACTGATATCAAGCCAGACAAAGCACCATGTGTGGATGATATTCACCCGGAATTTATCGTTCATTGTGTGGATAGAGTTAGAGTATGGTTGTCCAACTTAGTCACGAACTTCCTACACAGGGGGCAATAGCCGAAGTTGTTCAAACAAAGATCACAGCCATCTTGAAGAAAGGCAAAGCTAGTGATAAGCTAGAGATTGTCCTGCTTAGTGTGACAGACAAATTACTAGAAAAGATCCTTTTCAATAGAATTTCCGTATATGTGTATTCAAAAAAAATCCCAGTGGCGCAGGCACGATTCACACCGCACAGAAGAACTACAGTTTACAAGTTACTGACATTTAAATACTGTGCTTGAAGTATTGGTAATAGCCCTGTCTCGCACATCCCCTTCGTTGAGCAGTACCATTATTGTGTACAAGAATGGAACATGACACGATTACTTCTCACATATTTGTAAATACCGTGCATATACTGCACGCGCAGCACATAAAGGCCAATTACCACTTACTCACTCGACACAATATTTTGTAACCACAAAACCACTGAGAGTTAAATTTGGCATTGAGGTTCATTTCAAGTCATAATTAAGAGGAAAGAAACCATTCGAAATTAAACCCCTAATTAGTGGCTAATGTTTCCGAGCGACAGAGCACCGGCTGTCATGAGTTTTAATATTTTTGAAACTTAGTAACTTCCATATCTCTTGCTGTGGTTTTCTCTGTGTTGTGACAGACAAACCATATCGTATGATTGTTAACATTGCTCCTTGTATTTTTCTTTGAGTTGAAAGTGAAGTATTATACATGTATTTTTACACAAAAATAATCTATTAATTAAATGTTCCTGTGTAATATATATTTCTTTTCGCTTTCTGATTTGATATACGACACGGAAAACGTAGCCAAGCGGATACAGGAACTGTAGTAAAATATATATCGCCCAATTGGTGGAGGTTAAAAACATATTCTATAACACTGATAGGGTTGTTCTGTCAACACCCCGATCATTTCCAACATTTTTGGGAACACTCTGTATATATAATTTACTTGGCTAATGAAAACTTGGTTTTTGAAGTAAATATTGCGTTGTACCATAAAGAGAAAACAACGTGCTGCATAACACTACGGAACAAAAAAGTTATGTACATTTCTTTGTGTTTATTATATAAGAGAAACGTGATTAACGTGAATATGCCGTTAGTTTTCAAGATGCCGATACTTTTTGATATTTCAACACTTTTTGAAAAAATGTAAATTTACCAATTTTCTGGCAACCGTAGCTGTTCAAAGAGATCACCAGTACGTCGTTCCAGTGTGATGGTCCAACTTTATTAGTATAAAGCTGACTTATTTAAAAAGCAATATACATCGATATACATCCAGAAGTTATAAATTACCAGCAGACACGGTTCGTTATGTTTGCGGACATTACATTGGATCTTATTCCCAACAATTCTTGAGGTACTATATCGTCGCAGCTGTGCCGAAAGGAAAATGAACCGTACTGTACCGCACAGTAGGAATGTATGTCTGCGTGACATATTTACTCACTCCTAGAATATGATGTATTTAAGGTGCATTTTCCTTTACACGTGCGCAAAGGAGAATAAACTCTGTGAAATTGTTCTAATAGACTACATAACAATTTGTGGCTGGGAGCGTGACAAGACTTAATGGAAATAATAGATAGGAAGAGCATTGTCACATTCGAGGTTTTGACACAGGTTTGTATTCTATAGGTCTCTAGTTTTATTAAATAAGCAAGCAATCCTAGTAACTTTTATGAACAATGAAATATTCATTATCACATCCAAAATATTGACACTTAAGGAAACCTACTCCTGTAGTCATAATCATAATCACCAAATTAAGCAATAAACACTCAAGAGAATGAAAATAAACAAAATCTTCCTTAATTGTTTTTGAGGAAAGCATCGGGAAACTACCACACACCGCATTTCCCTTGTAAGCCTCTTCAGTGACAGCTGATGGTGGAGCTGTTGAGGATCCAACCAGCCTTAGGGCTGAGGACCGAACATACATAAAATTGCTGTTACACAGTGTAATATTTAGAATTACATTCTTTGTATTACTTTGAATAGTTAGAAAAAAAGTTTGGTTTCACCTGCGATTTCTGAGAATCAGATAGTAAATAAAATATCGTAAACAGCTCAAGACAAAGCTCAAAAAATAGGTGGACCAAGACTTGAATGTCTAATCTATCAATATCATAATTTAAGAGGGGGAAAATTTGAAGGTCAGTGAATGCCACGTACTCACTCAAGAACTTATAACCACATGACCTTCATCGAAATTACAATAGGAAGTAGGTTTCTCCTATTTTCTGGACATTTAACTAAGTCACACAACTTCAGTTTGTACTATACAGTCAATGCAATTCCATTTTGATGCCATCTTGAAATATTCTATTATCGGGTGAGTTGGCCGTGCGGTTAGGGGCCCGCAGCTGTGAGCTTGCATCCGGGAGATAGTGGGTTCGAATCCCACTGTCGGTAGCCCTAAAGATGGTTTTCCGTGGTTTCCCATTTTTACACCAGGCAAATGCTGGGGGTGTTATTTAATTAAGGCCACGGTCACTTCCTTCCAACTCTTAGCCCTTTCCTACCCCATCGTCGCCATAAGACCTATCTGTGTCAATGCGACGTAAAGCCACAAGCAATAAAATTATATTTAATGAACTGAGCAGGATTCAGCATGAGGAGCTTCGAATTCTGTTATTATGGTACGGTACTACAAAGTTATTTTTATACATTTTGAGATATGATGTCGAATTATCACTCTTTAAGTAGAAAAATGATTAGAAAATAATTTCAGTATGCAAGTGGCTACGCAGTTTAGATCACGTAGCTATCACTTTGTATTCGGAAGATATTGAGTTCGAACCCCAGTGTCGGCAGCCCCGAAAATGGTATTCCGTGGTTTCCCATTTTCACACCAGTATGTACGTTAATAAAGTCCACGATCGCTTCCTTAGTCTTTTCCCATCCCATCATCGCCGTAAGACCTATCTTTGTCGGTGCGACGTAAAGCAAATTGCAATAATAATAATAATAATAATAATAATAATAATAATAATAATAATAATAATAATAATAATAATAATAATAATAATAATAATAATTTGTAATGAATATTTAACGTCCTTACGAGGATAGTACTTGTTAAATCTACCGTGACTTCAAGTGGACCGTGAGTTTCTACCAAGGCACACAGTGTAAGAGTGTGCCCGATGAAATTTGAATCTTGAATAATAATAATAATAATAATAATAATAATAATTTGTAATGAATATTTAACGTCCTTACGAGGATAGTACTTGTTAAATCTACCGTGACTTCAAGTGGACCGTGAGTTTCTACCAAGGCACACAGTGTAAGAGTGTGCCCGATGAAATTTGAATCTCTTTTGTGATTGATCTCCCTAGTTCTATAGAGTTTCAAGAGTTTAATGGGGGAAAGAAAGAGTAAAGGGAATATCGCTACCTTTGTGACGTGAGGTTTGACATATTGAAAATACCTGAACAGCACGCCAACTAATGCGACACATGTCCATTCCATAGAGAACCAATATGAAAAGAGGAAATCCTCCAAAATGACCGTTTCTACGGAAAACGCAATTTAATACAATACTTTTAGAGGAAGTACCTAAGAGGAGTTATTCTCAGATTTATACTTCGATATTAAATTCTACTGAGGCCGTCGAAATAGACGGATTATCGCGAAAGAGAAACGTACGACCGCTTTTCTAAATAGGAATTAATAATAATAGTTAATAGTTCATAGTTCATAGTTAATAGTTAATTAATAATAATAGCAGTATAAAAAGTTTACAAGTAATTCTATACGTTGCTTGCAGCTTAACTCATTAATAATAACTTGACTAATGCGCTCTGCGAAAGTGTTAGTCCTTGATAAACTCACTAATAGAACAGATCCTCGAGGAACACTTCCAAATATGGTATCTTTGATATATTTGGTCACATAGCTTACACACAGCGTTTATGTTTGATTCACTGAATGCTTCCTTGCTACAAATTTTGAAATGGAACCCGTGAACAGCCAATTTTCTGACAATATGTCTCAGTTGGCAACCCGTTCCCATCCATTTCTAATTCCTCATGGACTCTGTCAAATAGAAGTCGTCCAAATGTCCCTCTTTCTTCGTCTCTCTTAGCTTACGCATCAGTTCATCCTAAGAAGCAACTCCTGGTAATATAAGGCTTTACGTCCGAAAACGAGACGAATTCAGCCAAATGTCGACATGGAAACGCGGAGAGCACATCTCATCAAACCAATTGCTTCGAGAGACACTATACCACCATCCAGGTACCCAGAACACAGATAACAATCAGTAGTCATACCGGAAGGTGAAATCGTACAGGCAATCAACGAAGGAAGAAATAATAGAGCTTCGGAACCAGATGCAGTCAGAAATGTAAACGAGACCATGATGGAAATGTTACCTGTGTGGAGTGCCCTACTAAACAAAGGTCTTGAACCTGGAAGGGTTCCATCAGGCTGCAGGAAGGCAACCGTTAGAATGCTATACAGGGCGGTCAGAAACAACGTGAACCGGTTATATGAGCTCTAGAGTGTTGGTCATACTGATAAATAATTGGATAAAAATAATTAGATATCTCGCGCCGTTTACAATTTAACTGCTCCTGAAGTTAGACCATCACATGACTTAGTGGACTACTTCTGATGGGCTTTGCGAGGCGGTTTTGTTAAATCTGCACGTAGCTTATGACCAGCTTGAGAGCACCAATAAAAGAAATAAACTGCTCGAGGGGAGGGCCTCCCTGCTGATAGGCTCGTTCCACAGCAAGCACAGGCTGAAACCCACGGTGTGTTAGTGTTTGATGCTCATTTCTCGACATAGCTCTCAAGCCCGACCAAGCCACGTGCAGATTTAACAACATCGTCTCGTAAAACCCATTTGATTTCTCCCACGAAGCGATATGATTGGCTAACTTCAGCATCTGATAAAATGACAACGGCATGAGATATCGACATAATATTTTTAAAAATATTTATCAGTATTACCAACGCTCCAACGCGCATATACTCGGTTCACATTGTTTCCGACCACCCTGCATGAGGGGAAATGAGACGCATATGACCCGTATGCATGCAGCCGGATCGCGATGGAACAAATAGGACTGAAACTCCGATCAAGGATTTTAACAATGAGCGTGAGGAATAAATTCAATCCATTGTTACCAGAGGAACAAATTTGGTCCAAACAGAAAATATCTACAAGGATGTCATCGGAGAATATACTAAAGAGGAATTAGGAAAGCTAGAAATACTAGTAAAATTTCTTTGTAAGAGTTACTGTTGTAGCGACGGAATGCGTCAATGATTGATCTATGTAATTCATCCCCTCTTAAGGAAGGTGAAATGGTAATCCTACAACGGCGTTCTTCGCCCATTGGTATTTCATTTAGAAATTAAATTATCATAAATGGAATGAGAATGAGTTTTGGGATGAAATGTAGCTCAGAGACACTAGATCATGAAAGCTGATGCTGCTGTCTGCGGTCCACACGTACATCTATGTCTCCCCTCAAAATTATCCCCACTTTATTTTTAAGAAATCCATACAAGCAACTCTATGTTGAAAAATCTTAGTAGTATGAGCTACGAATTTCGGGTAAATACAATATGTTAGACGATTCTAATATAATGTTATTTATTGCCAAAATTTACATTACTATTCTTAATTATCGTTATCCGATCGATTAGAATAGCAGTTTCCTTTTTCTACCACTATGATCCCTAATGAGAGTCAAATGCAGAGTTTCGCTTAAGGACTCTGTATAGACTTGTCTTGTCCTTCAGTCAGTACATGATACTCTAGGAGTGGGTAAATATATCATACAAGCGTAGAGTACGGTACGTTAAGGTTCACTTTCCATTACACACACGCATAGAAAAATGAACTCAAAAAAATGGTCCTGATCATTCGGTGAGGACATTTTTAAAAAGATCAAAATCGCCTGTAGGTATTGAACCAAGGAACACATTGCAGAAATAATTATTTAAATAAGTTAATTTGCCTAGGATTTGAATCAAAAAGAAAACCAGTACAGAAACACGCGATTTTAGAGATGTTTTTCGGAACTGGATTTAGGCTGGAAGTGAGATTCGAAATTTATTCTTTAGTTTGATAGAGATATCCAAGACGCACAAATTTAAAACATTCCAGGCCCTTTATTCCTTCATCTTTCGGCATAATGGAGGAAATTGCTTAATTTTATGGTTTTCGTAGCATGGGGACTCCCACTCTTTTCTGCTAAGCAATGATTTCAACATTATAATAATAATGTACGGCACAAATTACGGGACACATTCCTCACGCGTAGACGAAGAAAGTATGTTTTATGACCATGGGTCCGGAAACGCTTTGTTTCCATGTTATACCTTATTTCCTTTAACTCATTAATCATGGGAAACATGCACTCTTGGTCACGTCTGGTAACGGCGTCATTATCGCAGGTGCACTGCCAGTGTTTTGTTTTGTTTTACATATCCCTGTTGCCATGCGACTTAAGTCATTGCTTGTGTAGAGGTAACATCAACTGTTCCAGTGATCAGTACAACCTTGACAAGCATGTATCAAAGCTCACGGAGGGCATATTGAACAACTCCTGTGAGAAAGAGTTGCATATGGTATGTTGGTACGTTTTGTTCTCGTGTGTTTCCCATGATTAATGAGTTGGAAACAATGAGGTGTAACATGGAAACAAGGTGCTTCCGGACCCATGTTCATATAACATCATTTCTTCATCTATGTGTTAGAAACTGTCCTACAATCTGCTCCGTACATTTTTGTTACACTCTGTATAAGGAAAGATTTTCTGTCACTGATTACGTATTGTAACGATTTAAAATTTATACAGACTGATCAGAAACAACTTGAACCGAGTATATGAGCGTTAGAGTGTTGGTCATACTAGCCGTCAAGCCGATCATAAGCCACGTGCAGATTTAGCAACACCGCCTCGCAGAGCCCATCTCAGTCGCTAGTGAAGCGATTCGATTGGCTAAATTCCACAGCTGATAAAATGACAACGGCGCAAGATATCGACGTAATTGTTTTCAAATTGCTTATAAGTATGAACAATGCTATAACGCTGATATACAGAGTGAAGCGAAATTCGCGCACTCGGGCGTCGCAGCGCGACTCCTCACATGCCCGCAAGAAAAAAATGTCTCTCACAAAAGTTCGTCCTGCGAGTACATCCGGGAGAAAAAGGACGTTGAAGAGTGGCAATCTGGCAACACTGTAACCACATGTAGAGTAACTACCTCTGTCAGCACATCTTAGTCGTGCTGTACAGTTGGTGCAGTGGATGGAGTTTTGGGTTAGCATGCAGGAGGTCGAGGGGTCGATCCTGGGTTGAGGCGTAAGTTTTTTACTTCGTAAATGTAGTCCAGGTGGTATTGTATCTGTCATCTTAATCGTCAACAGCGATTGCAGCGGGTCCTCTAGAATCCATTTGCACTTACATACTACGACCCTAGAAATGGACGAACATTCGTTTTCATTGGTCGCTTTGAAAGACGCCCTTTCCACGTCGTGGGCGTGAGTTTATTCGCACCACTTCATCTACTAGATGCGTTACAACGTGTTCAGCGTTACTAAAATGCGTAAATGTAGGATACATGTGACCTAAGAAACGGTGTATTACTGTACTACAGTATGTAATATCCGATGGAAATGAGCAAATAAAAAGAATGTGCTTCAACACTCCTGCATGCTAACCCGAAACTGTATCCACTGCACCAACTATACAGCACGACTAATAAGTGATGACAGAGTTAGTTACCCTACATGTGGTCACAGTGTTGCCAGATTGCCACTCTTCAACGTTTTTTTTTTCAGCCGTATACACTCGCAGGACGAACTTTTGTGAGATACATTTTTTTTATTGCTTGCATGTGAGGAATCGTGCTGCGACGCCCGAGTGCGCGAATTTCGCTTCACACTTTATACGGTTCGCGTTGTTTCTGACCACTCTGTATAGACTTCTTGTCTTGTCCTTCAGTCAGTACATCATTACGAGTGGGTAAATATGTCATACAAGCGCAGAGTACACACACGCATAGGAAAATGAACTCAACGAAAATGGTCCTGATGGACTGCATGTCAATATATGGCTGAGAGGCGTGACCAGTCTTAAGTGAAATAATGGATCTTCCCTTTTTACAAATTTTTTACGTCGTACCGATACAGATAGGTATTATAGCGAAGATGGGATAGGAAAGGCCTAGAACTGGGAAGTAAGCAGCCGTGGTCTTCATTAAGGTACAGCCCCAGTATTTTCCTGGTGTGAACATGGGAAACCATGGAAACCACCTTCAGGGCTGCCGACAGTGGGGTTCCAACCCACTATCTCCCGGATGCAAGCTCACAGCTAGGAGCCCCTAACCGCACAACTAACTCGCCCGGTAAAAAATTCTCACATTCGCGATTTCGGCACAACAGCGACGATATTCCCAATACCTGTCCATATAATCACAGATTTATGATATTAGAGGTTATCGAACAGTTTAAAGTCACGCGTGCGTATTCGATGATCAAACCATACATTGAAATAACAGTACCAAATAATTAATCAATTAACCAATAAATATAATAGACAACTGAACAAGTAAGCGTAGGTGAGAATGTACAAAGCTGATATTTCATTTAGGTCAACGATCGTCAAATGAATTATATCTCTCATGCAGCATCATTTTTATTCCCCACACATACCGTGTGAATGCATTCAAGTGTTCGCACGCTACGGTAGCTTGATTAATACATCTTCTGATATCCATTTTATCACGAAATATGTCCAATAATTCTAATAAAAATTCGTTTGAGCTTCCAGTGGGTTTTTTTTGTTGTATGACAATGTACCTTGAATCTGTCGCTCTCGTTAGATAAATAAAGCCGAGTGTGCTGTATGGTCCAGTGCTCATAACACATCCACTTTGTATGAGTGATTTATTATTTCGATAAAACTGTTTTACTGAAATACGACACAGAAACTATGCTTTCTATTTAAAGTAAGACGAAATATTTAATTCACAGTTCCTGGTGTCACGGTGCGGTGGTACTGACTAATGGGCTAGGTCAACCAGAAGGTCCAAGTTGAGACTTGACCGCAATACCTCCTACGCTTCCC
The DNA here is from genome assembly GCF_040414725.1 of Anabrus simplex. NCBI lineage: Eukaryota > Metazoa > Arthropoda > Insecta > Orthoptera > Tettigoniidae > Anabrus > Anabrus simplex. The sequence goes on along the minus strand of NC_090265.1, from coordinate 147,896,290 downwards.
TCTTTGCTTCCACACAAAAACTACTTTAATATTATACACTTATTTTCAAAGCAGAAAAGTAACTGTAGTTGAACTCAACAGCAGCAATGCCTCTTTATTAACGGTTCACCGAATACGTGTTACGATTCGCTGATAACCATATATTTACATATTCTGCCAGAAAAAAGTATTGTGCACCTGGAACCTGGCACCACAAATGAGTATTACGCTTTCCAATGACAAAATCAATCTTATACGTACAACTGATACATTAAATGGATCAGTCGGTGTGAAGCAACTGATTGTCAGGTTTTCTCAACAGTAGGTTAGTGTACTGATTCGTTTGAGAGTGAAGTTGTATAGATGTCAATAAACGACTGTCACCATGCAAAACAGAAATTAAATGTTGCACTCCGGGAAGATAAACTTCAAATTTATATATATAAAATAACTTGTCCTGACTGATTGACGGACTGACTGATTCATCATCGCCAAGTCAAAACTACTTGACATAAAGAAACGAAATTTTGGAAATAAATTTATAGGCCTACTAGTGTATAGGTGCTCACTAAGGGAGGATTTTTGCATATTCCGTCGCTAAGGGGGTGAAAAGGGGGGCAAATTTTTAAAGTGAGGATATTAATATCTCAAAAACTTAAAAGTTTACAGACGTAAAAATTGGCATTTGGAATCTCCTTTAAAAATAAAAAACACTTCTTTTTGTTTTCGGAAAATCCCAATAGGGGGGGGGGGTGAAAAAAGAGAGAAAAGGGGTTGAACACCTTTTTATGAGGAGACTTCTGGGGAATGGGGGGAATCAACTTAACGGGTAGCATGGGGGGTGAAAGGGAGTTGAATTACTTTTGTGAGGATACTTATATCTCAAAAACTGAAGATGTTACAGACGTGAAATTTAGTATTTGGAATCTCCTTTATAAATAACTAGCAATTGTACCCGTGATTCGCTACGGTATTCCAGATTGTATACGGATATCGAAGTAAATTACTGTACATCAAGTGAATAATAATTTTTTAAATGCATGTAAATTGGCGTTATCCGAGAAAAAGCATAGGGAGGTCCGCAGATGATGTTTCCAATGTAAAGTGCGAGTTGTGGAGTTGTGATGATAACGACATGTGCACTTGTCTACCACAATTCATTATGTTTTAGAACCGTTGAATAGGGTGAAATTTGTGTAAGATTTTCACACAGTGAATTACTTTTCAGATACTTATGCGACAGCTTCAAACATAGAATTTGGCTCACATATGGCTAATGGGTGGGCCAATAATCGTGTAGAATTTGCTAATCCCATCTTTCGTATAAGTGAATCAAACCATCAATTATATGTGTACAAAGTGCAAAGTTTAGGTAAATCCAGAAAGAGTAAAATTTAATGTATAAGGGATAGAGATACGACAAAAGTTCATAGGACCGAAGATGTAGGTCACTCCAAATTGAACGGAGATTGTGCCATCCGTTTTGTGATACGACTTACCGTTTATCCACGAAATACATCGAAAGGAAGGACTGCACCGTCATTAAAATTGCCTCCATATTTCGATATTCTTCAGGGGTAAAAAATAAATATTTTAAACATCTCGTAAATTTTCCGTCGGTTACATGCTAAAAGCTATCATTTTGCTAAATTTCAATTTTCTAACTCGTCTGGGAGATTGTGATGCGATCTTGATATGGGAGAGTGGGTTAAAAATCAGGACTTTCGGGAAACTTTTAAGCCCATAAAACCTGTAGGTTCTGGATAAATATCACCGACTGTGTTCTTATGCAGGTTTGAAACTCCCAGCATGTACCCCTCAGAGAATTAAGAGAATTTGAGATTTTTCTAGGGATCCTGAAGTCATCAGCTTGTCTGGTACCAAGTTTCAAATTTTTAAGATGCCTAGAATGGTCTCACTAATTCACGTCTGTTTTCATTTTTATGCCTTAATTTATATATATAGTACAGTATTGCACCAACCCGCGTCCAGGTGGGATACACGAGTATCCAGACTAGCTCTTAATAATAATTTCATCTGCCAAATATTCCTGGGTTGTGAGTTCCGCGTGAGAAAGAACACCGATGGCCTACGGTAATTCCCAACCTACGTAGATGAACGTCTTCAACTCGCTATTAGTCGGTTACCGTACATGTATGATACCGGAATTTATCGTAAAATTCAAATTCTCGTGGCTTGTCAAGAATTCAGTACATGTCATCATCATAATCGCAATCAAATTAGTCATTATAGGCTTATATCTAGTACTTATTCTAAGTAGACATTGAAAGAATTTAATGTTTCCACTACTCAGTTTTTATTCATAAATTTGTCTAAGTATGAGTTGAAATAAACGTAAATTATCTTGAAAAATCATTTACATTACGGCTGGTTTCCTATGCAATCAGCTTCTAAATATTATAATGACGTTGCCTTGAAAAAAAATAGGTTTAGGCAAATCTCAAACAAATAAATGAAATTAGGCCTCATTCATCTGTATCCTAGTTCTGGCCTGTCAAAGACTTGTATTATAATTAAGTAGTATCCAAGGGATTCAATGAAAAGAAAAATAAATAAATTAAATAAAATTATTCAACATAATTGTGAAACTTGGATAATTGCAATAATTGTAATAATTAGAATGATTGTAATGATTGGATGCATCCAAAAGATTTAAGTAAAATAAGCTATATCCCTACTATATACAATGTTCAAATTGCAATTAAAAATGCGGAAAGCGCAAAGAAAATGGTCAATAATTATTCAATCAATTAATTAATTAATTAATTAATTAATTAAGATGTGGAATCTCTCAATCTTAAGCTAAGTTGCTTCTCAAAATTATCAAAATTCATTCGTCTGAACCTAAATTCACATGCAATTACTGAAATGCATATCACTCGGTTGAAACACTTCACATCAATGTCCACGCACAGTAGAAAAATCGTGTGAAAAGATTAATGTCTGATCAATAGGGATTTTCTCTATTTGAGGTTCCAAATTATTCAACGTTTCATATTTCGTGCTAGTTGGCCTCCATATAAGCAAATCTAAGTCCACTTTAAGTCGTAAGCATTCTCAAATTAATTCCATCGTAAGGCTTATATGGCGAAATCATTCAATTATTATTTTAATTCATGGTTAAAATTCAGTTAAAGTGCGTATATGACTTAACATAACATTACCAAGTGTATTTCAATTAATATTCCAACGAATAATACCATGGGTGGAAAAATTGACACATAGGAAGACTCTATCCTCATCTAAAATCCACATATGAAAGTCTAAGTTACCAGTGATGTCTTATATTGCTCCCATAAAATCATAAGTTGAATTGCCGTAAGTGAGAATATATGAAAACAGTCGTAGATATGTCAGTGAAGGCCTAAATATTGACGTAAGTGACCTCTCGGCTCTTCTGAAGATCCTACTTACTCAATTAATTCTATAGTGATGGCATTAAGATCGTATCCTAATCTGTATCATATATATATTAAGGAATAAAATAGCAATCAGAAACAGTACGTTTCAATACCTATACCTTAGCATGTGCAACCTACACATACTACCATCTCTCGAAGAAATACTATGACCAACTTCCTAAATAACAGTAACTATCACCATCAAAATACACTAGCAACTCATATGCTAATTACATTCACCATTTAACACTTCCATTATCGCGTAGCATTTATAATCGAAGCACTCGTTTCATCAAAATACGCAACATATGTGCCATAACCTACACACATATAAATCATTATCCTTACTGTCATAGTATCAAAGAAACAGCACATCGTAACCTTAAAATTGTGCCACTATATTTCATTGTAACACTCCCTAAATACGATCTTTACGCTTGCTATTTGTTAAAACCATCACGCATATAAATATTAGCTTCCTCTTAATACTCTAACACTTCACTGACAACGAATTATGAAAAATATCAATCACTTCTCCACTATCATATTGACAAACTTACGAACGGCATTCACTGGTATTTTAACGCCTATGTTTGGAATTTACGGTAACTTTGGATGAATACCTATTTCCTTGAGAGCACACTCGTATATTAACTACGCACATTATATATTAACCAAAAGAATAAGGTTTTCTACTTACGACACGACTCAAATGGGGACTTATCTTTGCTTATTGGATTTTTAACTTCCATCTCGCTGTTGATCGTCATGGGATGGTAGGCCTCGCTCCATGGTTCGGCTTAAGTAATAAGGGTTCATCTCGTCATCACAGCTGACTATTGTCCTCCTGGATCATCCATCTCGTCAAGCGTCACCATAGCCAGAGTAGTCTTTGCCTCAGCTTCTTAGAACATCATGTTGGTCTTCATTGCGTCAAGGACAGAATAACACAAGGCATTAGTTGATTTATACATGGTAATCTGCTTAGTAATGCTAATGTGGTCAATGTATTTGTTTTCTGGTCCGTCTAATTTGCCTACAAGACTCTAAATATTGTCTTATTTCAAACTGCCTTGCTCGCCGAAACGTTATGAAATTTACGTGCTTTTAGAATTGCTCTCTATTTTCCGTTTAATCCAGCTCTCTTGACGTTGTGCAGTATCGGGCAAATAAAATGTTCCGAGCCCAACCGTGACGTAATACAGCTCCAACTTGACGTTTCTTATCAGCTGGTCTTTAATCTCACGTATCTGTCAATCACAGCTGATGTCTTGCGGGTTATCGTAAATTTGATCTTATCTCCAACAGTTGATTAAAGACTCCGATTAAATAGTGGGTTTCTTTACGCGATTCCGTCTTTCTACGATGCAGTGCTCAATTGATATTAGTTTCTAATGGAAGACATTTTTTTTTTCAATAATCGATTTAAATAATCCGCTCTCGTCATTCTTTCGCACCGCCTTCTAAAAGTGGTTCTCTCCGTGATTGCCGGTTGAATTTATTGCCTCTTTAGCTCGTACCGCTGTTAATTGCTTTTATTCTGATCCGTTAATAGCCGGAGCGCCATTTTTGTTCCTAATACAGCAACTATAGAACAGTGAAATGGCACAGTATATAGAGATCGCGCCAAACAGACTACCATTTATTAGTGTGGATTATATTTCACCCGCTTCCCTAGTGGTTCTAGGGGCGTCTTACTCCCACAGTACGTTTTCCAGGTAGTAAGTTATACTTGAAAGTCATACTGGTACATACACACGTCCATTATCTCGGTCATTTCTGACAATTTATTTTGTCACCCTTTCTCACCCCCTATGCCAAAGGGGGCTGAAGTTAGACTTTAAAAATCCGGAATGTTACTATTCATCTCAGCGACCCGGAAAACTATGGAATCGGCAGTATATTCGATTATTAATATATCTCACTCGCCCCTCCCCCACCCTAAAGGGGGCTAAACTTCGAGTTTTAAAATATCGGAGTGTCACTATTCATCTCAGCGACCCCGAAAACTATGTGTTCGACACTATTTTCTATTATTTCTATATATCACTCTCCCATCGCCCCCCACCACGAAGGGGGCTGAACGTGGACTTTAAAAATTCCGGAGTGTCACTGTTCATCTCAGCGACCACGAAAAGTATGGATTCGACGCTATTTTCGATTATTTTTATATCTCAGCCCCCTCGCCCCCGCTGCCCCTAAGGGTTCCTGGGCTGTCTTACCTTCGCGTGGTTTGTCTCCTGCTACTAAAAATCCGGAGTGTACAATTCACCTCGGCGACCCCGAAAACTATGTATTCGACACTATTTTCGTTTAATTTTATATATCACTCTCCCCTTGCCCCCACCCCAAAGGGGGTGAACTTGAACTTTTAAAAAAATCCGGAGTGTCACTATTCATCTCAGCGACCCCAAAAAGTATGGATTCGACACTATTTTCATTAATTTGTTTATCTGAACCCCCTCGTCCCCCCCCCCTACCTAAGGATTCCTGGGCTGTCTTACTCCCACGTGGTTTGTCTCCTGATACTAAAAATTCAGAGTATACAATTCACCTCGGCGACCCCCGAAAACTATGTATTCGACATTATTTTCGTTTAATTCTATATATCACTCCCCCCCTCGCCCCCCATGCGAAAGGGAGCTGAACTTTGACTTTTGAAAAATGGGGAGTGTCACTGTTCATCTCAGCGACCCCGAAAACTGTGGATTCGGCACTTTTTTCGATTATTTTTTTACTTTGCCCCGCCCTGGCCCCCCACCCCTAAGGGAGCTATGGATGGCTTACCCCCACAGTGCTCGTCTCCAGATAGTAAGTCATAAGTGTACCAAGTTTGGGTGAAATTGCTCCAGTGGTTTAGGAAGAGATGTGTCATTTACACACACACAAACATGCATACAACATTAATTTTTATATATAGTAAGAAGAAGAAGAAGAATATTATGCTTGCTTGCTTTATTATTACATGGAGAAATTTTATTTTGAACACTGCAGAGATCTAAACTTAAACTGTATATCCGAAGAAATTATTCGAATCTGAGAAATGAATATTACTTCGCTCGCGGCATGCCCAATCATGAGAATGGCTTCAATAATATTAGTCATCAGAGTCGTGTTCATTGCAGAGGGCAGGATTCTTATTCTTAAGAAGGATAATTGGTGCCACAGTCGTCCGCTCTAAGATGTTCGAGGGTACTCCAGGTGACTCTAAGTCATTCGAAGCTCTGTCGTGTAGTCGATAGACTTGTAACTGTGTAGAACATCGGGTAATTCTTGTAACAGGTGCTTGTTGAAAGAAATGAATGACATGATATATGATAGCAAGAATGAAGAAGATGAAACCCGCCGCCGGCACATATGCCACTCCTCTCGAATAGCTCAAAACTTAACGTCCCGATCCGACGGATGAATCATCATCAACACCGTCATATGCCCTCACACCATATAAGACCAACAACAGCTTCCTACGTCCTGGACTTAAAATGGCTCCTTGAATATTGTGTTCTCTACCTATCTTATGTACGTTGCCTAGCGACAGCGACTCTATGCATTTAATCTTGGTGACAGCACGTTGGATTGTCATATCCCAATGCACGTTTTCCGATGGTTTTTCGTTCATAACTCTCCAACGAAAGCGAAAATGAAAATTCCGGCTTCGAGGTGCTTTCGGACCCTCTTCCATCTACCTCTGTTCAAAATTTCAGATCTCTGCGTGCTGTAGATTTTGCTGGGCATCGCGCACAGACACACAGACAGACAGACAAACTTCCTTTTATAATTATAGAGAAGAAACACGCATTATGTGTTTTTCCGGAAAATGGAAGTAAGGGGTGTGGGGTTGAATATACGTACATAAGGAGTTGAAATATATTTATCAGGATATTTTATCTTAAAAAGTGAAGCTGTTACAGACGTGAGAGTTAGTATTTTGAATTTCCTTTCAAAATAATGAAACGCGTATTTTATGTTTTCCGAAATTCCACTTAAGGCGGGAGAGGGGTGGAAAGAAGTGAAGACGAATAAGTTGAATTATTCTTATGAGAATACATTAATCTCAAAAACTGAAGGTGTTACAGACGTACAGACATGAAAACTGGTATTTCGGATCACCTTTAAAAATATGAAACACGTATTTGTTTTGTTTTCGGAAAATCCAGGTAAGGGGCTGAAAAGAATTGGGAAAGCGGGTAAATTTTTAAGATGAGTATCGGTATATATACATTATATGTCTAAAACTTAACATGTTAGAGACAAGAAACTTGGTATTTGGAAAGTCTTTTTAAAGTACAGGAAAATGTACCTTTTCGTTTTCGGAGAAGGTACTTAACGGGGGTGTAAAGAAGTGAAAAGGAATTGAACTATTTTTATGAGGATACTTATATATTAAAAACTGAAGATGTTACACACGTGAATATTGGTAATTGGAATCTCCTTTAAAAGTAAAGGATTTTCTTTTTTTTTTTCTTCAGATAATACACTTAGATGGGGGTGGGTGTCGGGGAAGGACTGATCAAGGGTTTGAATATTTTTACGGGGACAATTTTGTATATATCAAAAACTGAAGATGTTACATATGTGGGAATATGTATTTGGAACCTCCTTTAAAAAAAAAGGATCATATATTTATTTTTTTCGACTTGAGAGAAGACTGTTTCACACATGTTCTATGTCGCATGGTCGTCTTAGCCGCAAAACGTAATACCATAAACATGGTTTACAAAGAATTTCTGGGGTAAATGAAACTCAATTTTTGGGTGAGTTTTTATACTTTAGGATTTTTCAGATAATGGCTCGGTACAATGCCGAGGAACGATTGCCTTGATGAAATTACGAAATCCACGCGAGCGAAGCCGCGGGTAATTGCTAGTTAAATATAAATTAAAATACATCACAATCGAAGTTAATATATCTCAGGTCGTGTCCAATCTCTTGGAAATCCAATTCATATGATAGGTCATACCTCATCCTCACCAGATAGCGTGTATTTGAGGATAGGCAAACTCACTTCCAGTTTATAGATTTTTATAAAAATACACTATTAACTGGATCAAATTGACAAATATACGCCTCATAGGATACTTTACGTCTTGATAAATGTATTTGAAAATACTGAATTTGTAATACAATAGCTAGCTAGTCTAGCACCAATAGAAAATCTCTTTTTGAATTTATGAAGATGATGCAATGTATGGAATAGAATAATAGATTGATTTCCACATGTGAAGTAGATTTAAATTAATTTTCAGATCTGTTCTTCACTCAAGTAACTATAACGAAGTTCTTAACTATGCTCCCACACCGTTCGGTCCAGCGGTGTAGGCCCCGGGTTCGATTCCCGGCCGGGTCAGGGGTTTTTAATTGTAAATGATTAATATCACTGGCCTGGGGACTGAGTGTGTGTGTCGTCCTTAACGTTCCTATCCTCACATTCAACACTTTACACTTCCGCCATTTAAAAAAAAATACACTCAGGTTCCTCACAAATGTTGCAAGTAGGGGTAAAAGATCCTTCTACGTCGACGCCCCGAACAAATAGCATTTTTTAAGAACAAAGAACATGCTCCCACGCCAGCACATGATATGTTCTCGAATTAACGTACCCTATATCTCTTAATAAAAATGGATGAAATAATACCTCTACTCAATTTTCTTCAAATTGATCTCACGTATGTTCCAGACACAGTTTTATGGTATCCTAATGTAGTAGGCTACATTTACTCAGAGGACATGATATTTTCACGTTTCACGTGTTATTTCCAACACTAACATTCTATTAAAAAGGGTTTACTCTTTATAATTATTTCCGGTCCTTGTCCTTTCTAAGTAAATCACGTGATTGAATATCACTAAGTTATCAATTGAAATTTACTATACATGAAAGATAAATGAGGAGTTAATAATTATTACTAATAATTAATACAAGCCTAGCATTATGATACACTGCAGTGATCGATTTGGAATATAGGAGCATTATTCTCCTGTCACAGATTTTGCCGTAAATTATTCAATTGATATCCAAGAACGTTTAACTATAGTCATTGCTACCATTCCGATCTGTTATCAGTCATTCTCGAGAATAGAGGTGTGGTGGAGTGGGGGTTGGAAGAACGTAAACTAGGACAACAAGCTGACAGCCCTTGTCTTGACAGTTTAACGAATATCGATGGCTTTCTTTTAAAACCTCGTATGTCCAAATGTTCTTCCTACCTATTATATCCCTTAAGACCGGCCACGCCTCCCGGTCATATATTTGTATGCAGTCCATCAGAATAATTTTCGCTGTGTTCATTTTCCTTTGCTAATGTCTAAAGGAAAATGGACCTTAAGGTATCGTTTTCTCTTCCCTGAGACCTAACTAACATTTGACTCCACCCAGCTCTTAGAAGTAAGTCCGGATAAATAAAAGAAACGTCCGGCTCCATGGATAAATGGTTAGCGTGCTGGCCATTGGTCACAGGGGTCCAGGGTTCGATTCCCGGCAGGCTCGGGAATTTTAACCATAATTGCTTAATTTCGCTAGCACAGGGGTTGGGTTTATGTGACGTCTTCATCATCATTTCATCCTCATCACGACGCGCAGGGTGCCTACGGGTGTCAAATCGAAAGAGCTGCATCTGGCGAGCCGAACTTGTCCTCGGACATTCCCGGCACTAAAAGCCATACGACATTATTATTAATAAAAGAAACAAGTAATGATATTATGCCCTGGTGTAAAATTAAGAGGGAGTAAGAAATAGACTCCTTAATGAAAATTGCAGTGCTTGGAGGAAAAACGACGAGATGGGCTAGCGCAATGTAATGTGTTTAGAGTCCTGATATTGTATAAGGACTGGCGAGATGTGTCCATCCTTTGGAGGAAGGTAAGAAAATTGTTATTCATGTTGCTTAGGGCATGTAAGAAGGAGAAGGAGTTTGACGTTGGGGAGAGCGGGACTGTTAAACATGTCATAACAAATAAATATTTTGAGTAGGTTTCAGTTTGAATTTATTCGAACTTGACGAATATTTCAATTCCTGAATACATTAATTTAAAAGCTCCTATAAAGAGAATTTCTTCGCATGAATCTCATGTTAGATTATTCTTACAAAATTGTACAAAATTATGTTGATATCCTCCTAGTCAATACTATAATATTTTACATTCAATTAAGACGAAATTTTACATTACATAGACATGTTGTGACCCGGATTCCTGGTCGAAACATGTCTATGTAAATGTAGAAGTAAGGGTAAGGGTGTATTTTGCCCCAAGGCAGGCCCGAAACTGCGCAGAGGTGTGCCTGAGCCAGAGTTTACGTACGGTAGGGTGGTCAGTTCCTTCCCGCTCCTCCATTCCCTTACCCTTCACCAACAGCGTGTGGCAACCCATCCAAATATTGACCACGCCCAATGTTCCTTAACTTCGGAGATCTTCCGTGATCCGCTGTTTCAACACGGCAACGGCCGTTGGCTGTATGTTTATGTAAAGTTTCGTATTAACTGGATGTCAAATATAAATAATGTTGTTTGTTTTACGTCCCACTAACTACTTTTACGGTCTTCGGAGACGCCTAACTGGATGTCAAATATTATAGTAGTGACTAGGAGGATATCAACATAATTTGGACAATTTTGTAAGAAATTTCTTCGTATACAAATATTCGTATACAAGTATTCAAATATTTAACTCCGCCAACATTGTTCAATGAAAGTACCACTCATATCCATGTGTGTACGCAGTGCTCCATTTAAATATTTAACTACAGCTGTAAACTGTGTGCTCTCTTCCTCAAACCCAAAAGGTAGTTAGTGGGACGTAAAGCCAATAGCATTATTATTATTATTATTATTATTATTATTATTATTATTATTATTATTATTATTATTTCTTCGTTTCGGCCTGCTTTGGACCACGTTATTTCAACCGTTTGCATCCTTGAGCTTTAATTCTTCCCCACTACTCACGCATTCTCGTTCTGTGAGCCTCCTTTCATCAGTCCACTTCTTGCCTGTTTTCAACTTTGGCCTTTCTTGCAACCTCTTGTATCCCTGGAGCTTTTTCTGGAGAGGAGTTCGTTTCTTGATGTCTTTTAGTGTGATTCCAATTTTTTAAGGTCTTTTTCAACTTCGATAAACCAGGATCCCTTGGTTTTCTTGTTAAGAAAGTAGGAAAAGATCCTATTGGTCTGTCTCTGTGTGCTCATGCGTGCTATATGGCCATACAAATTAATCTCCTTTTCCGAATCGTGTCCGTTATCCTTTCCATATGCTGGTACAGATCGCTCTTGTGTCGCCTCCTGTACTCACCATTTTCTTTGATTGGTCCAAGAATCTTTCTCACGATTTTTCTTTCTTTAGCTTCTAGCTTCTCCATCAGACCTTTTCTGTTCATTGTAAGGCATTCTGCTGCGTACAGTGCTTCCGGGCGTACAACCGAACAATAATGCCTAAGCTTGGAGTTGATGGACACTGATCTTTTGTTGTAGACATTCCTAGTCAGCTGATATGCCACCTCCATCTTGATGATTCTGCACATGATTGCTTCTTTCTCAGAGTTATTATTATTATTATTATTATTATTATTATTATTATTATTATTATTATTATTATTATTATTATTGTAATTGGGAGATGGGGAACAAAAAACTGACAATATACAATAACATACGAGTAGTGTAACGTAGAATCAAAATGTAATTGTGCAGAAATTAATACGAAATTTGCGAAAGAAAACTGTAAACAATACCACGTAACTGTCAATGTCCTTCCTATCCATTTTTTCCATTAAGACTGGTCAAGCCTGTCAACGACTTACGGATATTCAGTCCGTCAGAACCATTTTCGTTGTGTTCAATTTCCTGTGTCTGTGTAAAGAAAGATGAACGTTAACATACTATAGGGATGTATGTTTCTTTTTATTTTTTGCTAGTTGCTTTACGTCGCACCGACACAGATAGGTCTTACGGCGACGATGGGACAGGAAAGGGCTAGGAGTGCGAAGGAAGCGGCCGTGGCCTTAATTAAGGTACAGCCCCAGCATTTGCTTGGTGTGAAAATGGGAAACCACGGAAAACCATTTTCAGGGCTGCCGACAGTGGGGTTCGAACCTACTATCTCCCGAATACTGGATACTGGCCGCACTTAAGCGACTGCAGCTATCGAGCTCGGTGGGATGTATGTTTGCATGAGGTAGACTACTTACGCACTTCTAGAGTATAATATATTTAAGGTTCATTTTCCTATACACATAGGCATAGGAAAATGAACACAACGAAAATGTTTGTGATGGACTGCATATCCATTTTCGGCTGGGAAGCGTGACCAGTCTTAAGAAAGATAATGGATAGAAAGGGCATTGTCCGGTACGTAGTAATGTTCCTTAACCCACGTAATATTACCTTGCATATAGCGTAACATAATTACAACACAATCATTCAGAACTTCAGGAAGAATTCACTAAATATTACTAGCAATGTAGCTCAATAACAATTAAAAGGCAGTAGCATTCAAATTCAGAAATAACTTATATATTACTAATATCTTAACATTATGATATACAGTATATTGAGCTGTATAATTACTTACTACTGGTTTAACTTTGTAAATACAACACCATCACATATTAACTCACAGCAGGATTAAATATTGAAATGCAATAAATGATCTGTTAGTGATATTGCCATTATTTGAATAATATTGAACAAATGTTAAATATGAACATCATTACTAACAAATACATTGAAATCCGAAGATATTCCGGTGGAAAAACACATTTATACTACTTTAATTTTGTTATAGGCCGAATGAGGGAGATAATTATAGTTTTCAGCTGTATTTAAACATTTAAATGAACCAATGTGTATTTGCATTGATATGAGGTGTAATTTTTTAAATGACATTGATGGAGTTGAATATTTGTATACACAGTACTTTCCCATATTACGCATTTAAATTGGTCTATTCGGATAACTTTAATATTTGCAATGCATTGACACTACAATTTATAGCATATTGAGCAAATAAGATGGCGTACTACTAGGTTTAATGTTTAAATGCATCCCCATCGCAAAGATATACATATACACACAATATTCATGATATTGGAGTCTATTTTTGAGGAATCTTACAACTGTACCTAGTTGTGTTTTAGACTGGAGTTCATGAGAACATTAGTTTAACAAAATGTGTGACACAATGTTACCTAGCAACAGCACCTTGAGAGCCACATTCGTTCAAATACCACCCCTACTAACTTCGAGAATACGACTATTCTGTAGCCTATATCTGTTTTAGAGTGTTCATTACAGCAACTTTTTTTTTGCTAGGGGCTTTACGTCGCACCGACACAGATAGGTCTTATGGCGAGGATGGGATAGGAAAGGCCTAGGAGTTGGAAGGAAGCGGCCGTGGCCTTAATTAAGGTACAGCCCCAGTGTTTACCGGGTGTGAAAATGGGAAACCACGGAAAACCATCTTCAGGGCTGCCGATAGTGGGATTCGAACCTACTATCTCCCGGATGCAAGCTCACAGCCGAGCGCCTCTACGCGCACGGCCAACTCGCCCGGTCATTATAGCAACTGATGTAGATACTGCTACTCACGGTACTCCTATTTTATTCTAGGACTACACTCTGCCCAGACTTATGTCCTACTCTTTCTCTGTACGGACGCTCTCTGTGTTTACGCTGCCCAGATTAATGCCAATCTCTCCCTTAGTACAGTCTCTCGGTCTGCACGCTGCCCAGTATTATGTCGTTCTCTCCCGACACGCCCAAAATCTTAAGTTGATATATTTTAGTCTGTCCTTCTGGAAGTTACAGACGTGCTTCCAAATAACAACCCCCACCGCTGTTCAACCCTGATGTGTTTCAACCTGATTGAGTATCGTGATCCTCTCACCATTGTTCTAGAACTATTCAAAAAAATATTTTTCTACAGAGTCAAAATAATGCATTTTTACTTCATGGTCTACGTGAAGTTTTCTTCCAAACTTTTCGAAAACTACCCCTCAGGTCCTCATTTTTCGTTTTACTGCAAGTCCCTGTACTGGCGCCTATCTGACAGGGGATTCTATTTCACAATGTTACACACAGCACTGAACTTCTGCTTTCACTAAATCTTGCCTTTATACTGAATTGTATGCATTGAATAATGCTCGAATATGCTCGAATATGATCGCCACACACTTGTTTACTACACCGTAATTAAAGCACTATTTCTTCACGACGCTGGAGTTCACTTTCCGCAAAGTTTAGGTACAGTTTAGAGACCTTTCTCTCTTGTAGATCGAAGGTTCGAGACACGCTCAAGTCCGTTCACTCCACAATAAAGGACGGAAGAGCGCGTTTGACCCGAGGTCAAGACAATCTTTCTATTTCCAATCTTCATGAAATTTCCGATTCTTCAGGCAAAATCTTCATTATCGTCCTTCTTTTTCCTTCGATGACCAATGTAAAGGGAACTGATAGCCATTTTACTTTCACCAATAATACTTCATTCCGAATTTTTAAGCCAGTTTTAACTAGCTGTCAGATCCTAAAACCGAACACGTACCAACCTGACGGGACCCATAGCTTATGATTTCCAAAGTAGTATTCGTGGACAAAACAAGAACAAATATGTAAGACGCTACATTGTACCTTTACGTCATATTTTATTTTACATTTATAACATCACCGATTGCAGTTGTATGTTTTCATGTGATGCTATAATCATCTTTTATTTTATTTAAGTAGATAGCTTTTACGGCCTGGAATAAAACATTTATGGTGTTTCTCACGGCAATAAAAGTACCTATTACTTATTCATAGATGTATAAACATATCAAAGCAATTTCATTCTTCAGACAACCACTGAAGGAAGTAGACATGAAATCACGGCAAGTTTATTGTCTACTTCAAAATCGAGTTTTAAGTTTAGTTGAGTTATGTAGAATAATTAGCTCATGACTCCAATATTGAATCTGGTATTAAGGATATCAGAAACTTCAGGCAGTCAAGGGCTGCCTATCGACATAATTCCATCGTTTTCCTCCTATCACTTTCATTTTATCGCACCTACGTGCACTTGTATTTAAATAAATTCATCAGAATAACGCATTTAAAAGCCCTCAATAATAAATTTGACCACGGACCATATTATCGAGGGATAGTGGGTTCGAACCGCACTGTCGGAAGCCCTGAAGATCGTTTTCCGCTGTTTCGCATTTTCACACCAGCCAAATGCTGTGGCGGTGCCTTAATTAAAGCCACGGTCGCTTCCTTCCAACTCCTAGCCCTTTCCTATACCATCGTCGCCGTAAACCTATCTGCGTGTATGCAACGTAAAGCAAAAATTGTAAATTAAAAAATATGGAAATGAAATTACCTTTGCGAGAGGATAAAAGTAGGGATGGAGTAATCTCCGCAGAGTTGTGCAATCTGACGGGGATATTTGGAACTGTTTCTCGGTAGGGAACTTGCTAGTCTCGTGGAACTCCCTGAGACCGACACTGGCGAGCATGCTACCTGAAGTTATGCTGGCTAAGGCTCGTTCCTGCTGAGGCACATTGCGCCGCGCTGTCCGCTAGGGAGTTGCCGTAGGAAAGCAAACCTCCTGAGTTTGATTCGAAACCAGCAGCGTTTATTGGTCCGATACGAAGCATTAGTACAACGAACGACCAAAGATGGTTGATTTTAATATGTTTTCGGATAAATTTTGTAACTGTTCGCTCTCCTAACCAACATATTAGAGGAGACGAAAGTAAATACCTGGGGACACATGAATATAAACTGTATGTGGCTTGCCGGAAATTTTCCACTCAAATAGAATTAATTATCATTCCATGATTTCCCATTTCTCTATGTAATGTTTGGGCGCCAGCGTTACAGTTTTAAACAAAACTGTAAAGCAAAATTTATATTTACTAGCATAGAGACTTACACTTAAATCACAGGGGTAGGATTTTAAATAATTAACCATTAAGTATCGCTTGAGAAAGAAAATTAACGCAATAGAAAATACAAATGAATTTATTACACAAAAAAATTAGATGAATCGGAAAAGTTCCTTTAAGTGTGGAGGGATTTAAGAATTTACGTTACTGAAATTAACTGTTCCTTGCTTTATCTAATTGAAGCTCACCAATTGCAGCTTCCGTTGAGGTCATCTATATTCCGTGGTTACTCGTTCTCCTCTTCTCGTTGTAGAATTGGCTCCATGGACATCCTTCCTTCCTTCTGTGATGTGATTTGGGCTATCTGGACTAGCACTCCCTAACTGCCTAGTCTTTAAATTATACATTGGCCCTATACTTGTAAAAATTGATCGGCGTTGATCGTAGTAGGAGAAAATTCAGATATATGAATTTTTTCATGTTAGCAGAAATCTCAATCCAACGTAGCTAATCTACTGATACTATACAGACTTGTACCAAATGCCATGGACTTGAACTAAACGTAGTTCTTCGTCCAGAATAATTACTGAATATATCACAATCCGTAAGCTTGTTTCGTCTCACGCAGATCCGACAGCATCACAGCAGCTAAGTGCTGTGATGAAGCGACAACACACTGTACGAAAATAACTGTCTCGAAGCGAGCACTCACTGTCTCAAAAATCAATAAAGTAGTTGACGTTCTGGTAGTGATGTGTGATGTAAGATTGCTCCGCGTTAGATAATATATCACGGGGCTCTCCCCACTCTTGATAACAGCTCAAGAAGAAATCACAATATAACGAAGCATCTGATTCGTAGATCGCATTATCATCTCTCTCTCTTCATTCTTGACAAGTCCACTAGGCGTGTTGATGATGTAGTCTGCTGGCTAGCCTTGCACGCGGATAGCTGTGTAGTGCCTCTTGCTCATGAGTTTAACCCAGTGACTCTTCCAACTTCCCCGCTTCAAGAATAACTTTTCCGTGCACACAAGTATGAGATGAAATGACAACAACTCTGTCTCAACATTAACCGTATTTACAATGCATAATGAATTCCTGTCCTACGTAATATATTAATTTAAATAATAAATGATGTTCTAATGTATACAATATGATTCCAAAAACCTTATTTACAAATTATTGAAGTTAAAATAAATACGTCAGATAAATAATTGCCGATGGCGGATAATCTTGATATCGACTGATATCGCGTAAAATTACGGCTGGAGAGGCCTGTTGGGTTTATGTTAGGTTTATTATGTTAGGTTTATTATTAAACTAATACATTAGAAGAAAAAACGACAAATGAAGTGCAAAATTATTGGGAGTTGTGCAACACTGCAACAATACCATGCACCGCCCCTGATTCTTAGCACGGTATATGTATTGTACTGACTTTGTTTGTTCCGGAAACTTTCAACCCGGCTAATTGAAGCATGTTTAGAAAATGTATCGAAAAGTAAGTCTACCCTTCGCTTGATGAAAATGTAAAAGCGAAACAAGTTTAATTAACTCAAAGCCTCGTTAAACGAGGACTTTCAGAAAATGCAAAATAAAATATCCTCAGATCCGCTTGAATTAATATGTTCAGAATACACAAAATGAACGGCCACCATATCTCCTTGAAATGGGATGGTTAGATTTTACGAAAAGAACGAAATCTATATTTTCTTGAATGCAAATATGCAGAATTTACAAAAAGACCTCTGTGTGTCTCTGAATAAGGATATTTGGAACACAAATATAAAAGTCATCCATATCTTTTGCAACGAAGACAATCTGAATACGCAATATGAAGGATAATATTAAACGAGTAACCTCAGAATATGCAGGAAGAATGGCGTTTATACCTTGGTATATTAGTATTATTATCAAGCTCCACAAAATTAAGATTGGGCCGATGACCTCGATGTTAGGCCCCTTTAAACAACAAGCAACAAAATTAAGATTTAAATAGATATATGAGGTCGTTCGAGGTAAATGTGCTGTGTAAGGCATATGTCAAAACGATAAATTTAATGAAAGCACATCTGGTTGGTAATTGAAAATAAAGCGACAATGGAGGTGACAGAAATCGTGAAAGAAGTTTATAGAGTGATTTTGAAAATGTGGATTCTAATACCTTCTGACATGCTATTAAAACATTTCTTGTAAGGTAGGAAATTTAAAACAAAAGTTAAAGTACTAACGTTGTGCTTCCTCTCAGTATGGAAGATTAACAATTACAATGGAACCAAAGTGTAAAAAATTTAATGCTACGGCGTCAAGAGTTTCGCTCAACAGTATTTTGATAGTTATAGTCAGGTGATGCGATAGACGTTTACTTGACTCATTCGTCAGATCTAACGAGTAAAACATAGAAATCGTCGAAAAAATTGTTGTTAGAATCATAGGGTGAAAATGACACATATACATTGAGAAGCATGGAATAAAGACCAAGATTAAAACATACTTATTGGATGCAACAGAGCTTTAGATCAGATGTTGAGGTGGGTTAAAATGATACGACTGACGAGTTCATCTCATCGATGAGATCAATGGAAAGGCCTGCAGAGGGTGAAGAAAAAAAGAGAGATGGAGTTGACCGTTAAATTATTTGGTGAAGAATTTGGAATTGGTGCAGGCATACGTCTCTTCCTTTAGTTCAAAGGTGCCTACAAACGGACAATGACATGAATAACGTCTGCAGTAGATATTATTACGTGTCAGCCCCGTGGTAGCCCCTTTAGATACATCCAGGAAGGGGCTAGTGAGTCAAACGCCCGGGATCTCCCAGTCACCTGTGGGACGGGGCCGGCTTTTCCATCTATTGTTGTCGTCGGCTGGTGTACCTGTGAGTTTCTGGGAGATGTAACGAGAATGTTCCGTCTCTAGCCACGTCCAGACTGTTCTGGTACGCAACACCTGAGCTTTAAAAGGGGAGGCTAGCCGCGGTCTATCAGTCGGTTTTTGTGCTGGACTCGGGGTCACTGTTGGACTCCGTGGTGGAGTCAGTGTGAGACTCAGTATGTTGGGAATCGGTGGCTGGGCTGACAGTAACAGATGTTGGCCGTCGCTAGTGTCCCACCGAGGTCTGAACGAGAAGTTGTGGTGGTTGTGTGGGAGTGTCCAGCAAGTAGCCGGACTGAAGATGACGTATAAGACAGATGACTTAGAGTACTAAGTGTGTGTGTGTGCTTCTGGGGATTGAGGACCGCCGTAAATCAGTCACTGAAGCACTTATCGTGAGTGTGAAAACAATGGGACCTGTTTTAATATTCGCTGTTGTGAGTATCGTCCTGCTGTTGAATACCGTTGAGCTGTTGCTGTTTAGTTGCTCACTGCATTTGACTGTATGAATTACTGGACTGTCTCTGGAGTCGAACCAAGGAATAGTCATCGTATGTTGCGTAGTCAGTAGTACTGTGTTCAAAACCAGCAGCCTGCACACAGCTCCTGTACGTGGTGACTGGACTTGGGGTGGTGAAAGTAAGGATTACAGGCGTCTCCAGGTAATACCAACGGGCCGGACCGCCTGCTGTGTGAAAAGAAGAGACACTTGTAAACATATATCCATTAGCGAGTGGGTCATTCATGGCTGAATAAAATTGTACGTGTGTATATCGCTCATTAAATACAAGAACGTTATAACGCAAAAACTGCCTGTTTTGAGTTACGTACTGTATACCATTGTATTGGTTCTTGCATGGACTTTTAATTAGTATGCATAACTCAAAACAGGCCATTTTAATTATAATGTTGTTCTGTTAAATGAGCGATATGTGTGTGCATTTATTGGGTCATCCTGAAATAAATCAGAGTAAATAAAATAGACGCTGTTTTATTCGTAAATATATATATATTATAAGGTTATTTGCCTTCAATCATTAGTAATGGATAAATCGAGCTCCCATTTACCGTTTATCGTCGCTGCGGGGAAAAAACCTCCTATGCGAAATATTTTAGCTTAGAACTTTGACCGGTAAGGTTCTGTCATCTAAAGTGCAATATTGTGTGAATGTGGTCAAGGCATTCTCGTTCTCCATAATGTATGTGCTGCGGGTCAGTATATCTCCAAAAGTGTTATCACATAGGAGGTTTTGTCCCGGCAACGACGATATCTTCATTTCGTCACTGCTATAACTGAATGCAAATAGAAGAAATCAGAATTCACAACTTTCATCATGTATCTATGTAAATACACTTTATTTTGATAGAACAATATGGCCAATTCAGCTCCCTAAGTGAGAATTGATACTTCCAGACTCATAAGATAGAATTGCAGTTACTGAGCTACTCTATCCACCCAGAAGCAACAGCAGACAGAGTGAGATGGAGGATTGGTAGAACTGGAGGGATATGTCTCGGATATTGTGTGACAGGAAAGCAATGCTCAAACTGGAGGATAAAATCTACATTGGACCGTGATGAGGCCAGGTGGTGCTAATCAATCTGCGTTTCGAAAGAAAAATAACATACATAAGATGTAAGTAACGGGAATACGAATGCTTAAGTGGATGTGTGCAAAAATCAAGATGCGTAATATCGGCGGTAAGACTTTTTGGTTAAATTTACAGCTTAGTCGCCTTCGGTTGGAAGGGCCCAGTGTTCGATTTCCAGGAGGGTCGAGAATTTTAACTGGATGTACTTAATTCCTGTAGCTCGGGGGATAAATGTTCGTTCATCTTAATGTACATACTGCGCATCACATTACAAACCACTACATAAAAAGGCAAAATTGAATGATTCCTTCCAAATAGGATTAGTGTCAGGAGAAGAAACCGGCCGTAAAACTGAGCTAAATCTATACAAAACGCTGACCCCAGGGAGGCTAGGAAAGAAGCAGAGTGTCGATAAGAGTTAAAAACAATGGAATCAATGTACAAGAGGCAAGCCTGAGATGCCTTAGTTAGGTGATGGGAAGGAGCGAGGAAAACGCTGAAATAAAAAGCATGTAAGAGGAAAGATGTGGCGAACGAAGAAGAGAAGGATGAACGTAATGGAGGAGGACTAGAGACAAAAATCCTTGGATAGAGAAACAGCTCAAGACAGACCGCAGGAGGTTCAGTATAAATCAACACTCTACTTAGAGAATATCTGATGCGGAAGAGGAAGAAGTAAAATATCAATATTTCCGTATCGGTATTATCTATTTCAGGTTTGTCTAACTCTGGAGGCATTGGGAATTAGTTTTATGTATAGAAATCAACCTGAAGACCGCACTGACTGAGTTCAACTTGCACTGGTTAGGCTCATAGTTTGATAGAGTTAAGTGCATGAATATTAATAGCTGTGCTTCAATTGCCTTCAAAGAAGGTGGTGGTATGCAACGTACGTGACTATTGATAGAGGAAGCGTGACCTTAATAATTAGATGGCAATCAGTGCCTCCCATAAATAATTAAAATTACAAATTGAGCTTAATATAGGACAAAATTTATAAAATTAATTTCAAGGAAACGACGCTTCGTATACACACCATTATGAAGGAGGCAAAGGTCAATAATTTGTAATTACACGTGACGAGAGTAATTGAAATAATATTTTCAAGCATCATGCGTCTCTCATCAAATACATTCACAAAACAGTTTTCACTGGGATGTTGTTTGATTTTATTGAGTTGAATAAAAATGTATAGGACAAGAAATTGAATTTCGGTAGTTTACAGTAACAGTAGATATGAAGATGTACATTAGTAGGGTTATAATGACTTTAATTAGTTAAATATAATGTTATTCCTTGCTGTCCCAAATATACAGAATATAGAGGTAGAAGGTATTTGGATAACTCGTCTTCGTTTAGGCTAACTATGGACCGCGTAGTTTCGACCCTGCTTGGCTTGTAGGTACGTGATAGTGGAGTGACTTTGTCACCGGCTTCTCACCAAGATGACTGAGCTTCGAATCAAGACCAATACATGTGTGAGTTCTGAAACAGAAATTTACGTTCCGATGGTTCGAATTCTGCGTAAAAGTGGAGATATGAACAGTCACGTATAACTATATACTTCCTGTCCTCTTGGGATTTTTTGGGCTTTCTTTTGGCCAGTGGTTTTTAATAATAAATATTGTGGGACTAAACGAAATCACAGACCTAACTGAAAATAAACGCATAGTAATTCACACAGGTTTGCAGTCTGAAAGTTGAAAGGCATAACAATGTGTAATTTATTTACTGTATGTGCGTTAACGATTGAGTATTGCATTAACTCACACCTGCGTTGACTTCTTTTTTTGTAATTCTACTCCATGAATTCGAACTCATCAAGAACTAGCTCCTCCTAACAATTTATCATCTAAAACACGATAAAGTCATGAATTACACATCAAAGTTTAAAACGTATTGACGCAATATTAAGAATATTTTCCTTTATTCAGATTTAAGACCTATTAAATGCTGTCACGGCTTTTAGTGACACCGGGGTGCCGGGAAGTATGCTCCGTAGAAATATATTTTACGTGATTTAAATTTTCTAATTTGAGCAACTTCAGATATAATCTGACTTAGCCTAAGTCGAACCCTCCGTCTACTGTCTATGCCACTCTACCCAGCCATGCAAATTCAATATATAATTGTAGAGCACTCGCTGGCTGTACCTGAATTTGTTTTGCAATGTTTTAATTTTATATCACAGGTATCACTGTATCAGTAACTTTCAGCTTAGGTGACTCCAAGTGAATCCACCTGTTATTTACCTCACTGTTAGTGGAAATGCAACTGAATGTATTATTTTTAAATGAGTTGAGAACAAGAGTTCGTATGATTCTTTCAGTGTTCCATGACCTTTATGTCTCGCTCGTTCGCACCATCAATGTCCAATGTTCCGATAATGAACAGTGGGTATGTTGTGTCCCACTGATCTGCGAGTGTGCCACTCATCACAGTTTGCTGCGAGTCACCTGTGTGCCATGAGATCGCCATTGTTGTGGTTCTATTCATTCGGGCAGTTGAATGAATCGATACGTTGCTTTGAAAGTAAGAATATTGTTAAATCCTAGATTTTACGGGTAAAACCGAACATTTACCATCGCGATGTAGTAACAGTCCGAAATTTCTTATGATATGCATAGATTTCGAACTTTTACCAAGAGACGTTCTTAAAACTTAGGATTTACCCATGCGAACTGGTAAAACCGTATATTTTATTAAAATTTGCAATTATTTACACATTTGCCACTTTTACGCATGCATGTTTAACTCATATTTTCATTGTTCGTTTAGGAACTATTTAAAAAGGCTAAATCAAATCACCTTGGCAATTATTGAAATAAATTATCTTGATTGTAAAATTACATTAATTACTGTAACTATTCTTGCATTCCAATGTGATTATAATGAACAATATTCCATATTTAAATTATTGAACAATGTCATACTTATATTTAAGAAAAGGTTTCCTTGTGCATGTTAATTTTTGTTACGAAACGGTTGACTGTTGCGGCATTTAGAATTGCATAAGATGGAAGGCGATTCGGACATGCATTTTTTACTTGAACACTTTTTTAAACAACTCAAATTTTAAACCCTTGTCCTGTAACGAAATATATAGTTTGGCAACCACTTCCAGTTCTCTAATTTCTTCTCTTCCTAATTCTTCGACGTTAATAAGATTTTCCTTGCACATTTTAATTTGGTTACTAGTGTACAATGACTTCAGTTTGCCAGCCTTGGTACCAAGTTTGATGAAAATTTTCATCCTGAATATTTATCACCACTGCTATTATGGATTTTGTTCGGTCTACATCCGAAACTTTTCTCACATTCTGTCCAAAGGAAGGTTTTGGAATTTTGTTACATGAAGCTGCTTTCTTTTTCTTTTCTCCTCCTATCATAACAACGATACACGATCTGGCTCCTCTTTAACAATGCCTCTCAGTCACTCCAGGGCTTACAACCGCTCCTTTGTAGTCACTGACGCTAGGCTGTGGAATACCCTCCCTGCTACCATTAGGGATTTGCGTTCTCGTAGCAGATGTAAGATGGACTGCCAAAATAACTTACTGAATACTTCTAGCTGACTTGTACGATGAGTGCAGTATGAGTCGAGTGCGTAAATGAGCATATTTTCATTAAAGTTATAAATGTATTTGTTAGTTATAGGTTTTTACTGTGTTTACTTCTTTTATTATTACTATTGTTAGTTTTATAATTATCATCATGTTCATTTATATTGTCATGTTGCACATTCTATAGTTATTTCTTTTATTACTATTTCAATATTTGATTTTAGTACTATCTTATGAAAAAATGATTTGTTGTATTTGAAAAATTATATTTCTCTTAATTATTTCAAATGTTGTGGTTAAGTGTAAAAGATAGGGCCTTGAGCCCTAACGTCGCCACGAATAAAGATGAATTATTTACTCACTTACTTCCGTATTTACTTACTTACATTGAAGACCATCTTTGGCAGTCTCTCGGGCCCGCTTAACTGTATGAACACTGTTGGAAGTTCTCAGCGTCTCGTCAAAACCATCAGTTGGTGCCGGAGTCTCGGTGCAACAGTCATCAAATCGTGTGACTCTGGTGCTTCTTCACCTGCTGCAACCGCACTTTCTATCTTTGTTCCTTCTTTTCCGGTATTTGATTCACTGGAATCAATTCCTTGACCGTCATCTTCCTTCTTGTGAGTTATTCGTTGTATTGTTTAATATTGTTTCCAAATCTTCTTCAGTGTTTACATTTTACATTAATTCACGTCGAACAACTGAGTTGACAATGCCCATTTTCATTGGAACACCAAAAATGGCTTCATATGGTAAACATCTGATCACTTAATGATAAGCCCTATTTTTCATAGTTTGCACAAACCTAACCTTTCAGACCATTCTGAAGTTTTATTTGTTTCCATCCACGTTGATAACATACTTTCAATGTCTTGATTTGCTCCTTGGGCTGATCCCTGAAACTGACTGTGCCTCGGTTTCCTATGGACTATCTTTATATAATTCCACATCCCGCATGAACTTTGGGCGGCTTGATTACAAAACTCTCTACCGTTATCTGAATGAAATATATTTGGGGCACTAAAAGTGGTGAAAATATCCAAGAAATGAAATGCTACAACCCTTTTCGAAGTTAGTGCACGGAGGATGACAAATTTCGTCAAAAGATCCTGATATACAAGTATGAACTTCGACTTATTGTCTGAATTTGATAGCCTGTCACTGTGTATGGTAGGTTTAACTACAACATCCTTTTTCAACGTTTTTTTGTTTTTTTCTGACATGGTTCACATAACCTCATGTAAGTAAAGTTTGATTCAACAGTCACACTCTTTTACTTACGATTCAGTTCCATGATCATCCGAGTTCGGCCGCCATGGCCTAAAGTAATGTGGGTCTCATGTATTACGTTAAACAGTTCATCAAAACAAACGTAATGGCCAATGTCTTCTTTTCCAGCAGACACTAATGCTATGAGTTTCTTTCACCTCGGATGTTGACAACATCATAACGCTTCAAACGTTTTTGCATTTTTCACTTCACTTAAGAGAATATTATATTGCTGAGTAGTTAAATAAATATTGTTGTCCTTCTTATTCTGCTGCAAATTTGCACAAGAAACAACACTACTAATACGAGTCACTAAGAAGATCGTACATGCGCTCACGATAGTAGGCACAGACTGTAGCTACGCAGCGGTGAGAGGACTGAGAACAAAAAATTGCCAACAAAGAAGCATGTCTGAACTTGCACGTCGGAGGTGGGAGTCTTCGATGCACCTTTTACCAGTTCGCATGGGTAGAGGGTAAATCCTAAGATTTATCAACGTATCTTGGTAAAAGTTCGAAATCTATGCATGAAGAAAACCTACAACCTGTTTTTCAGTCATTGACCGGGTCAGGGATGGAATGAATGAAGCCCCATCCTGCGGCGAGGATAGGAATTATTTCGGCTGCCGAAGCCTGTCGCACTTCCCTGGGGTAATTATTAATGACTGACCCGGAGAAAAACTGTCCCGCTTCCACTTTTTCCAGCACAAATCTCACAATGAGTGACCGGGATTACAACTACGGAACCCAGCAGTGACAGGCCGACGCGCTGCCGCCTAAGTCACGGAGGCTTTCGAAATCTATGCATATAGTAAGAAATTTCGTACTGCTACCACACCGCAATGCAAATGTCCGGTTTTACCGACAAATTCTAGGATTTACCAATCTCCTTACTTTTACAGCAACAGATACACCGCTTCGAAACATACACTCAGTAACCAACACTAGTGATTACATCGAAGGCCTGTAAAACCTCAAATCATGGATGTAAACTGTATCTAGAGATCAAATAGTTGCCACTACCAAAAAATCAACATATGAATTAATTTCTTCTATGAACATTAGAAGCTGGAACGGTGGAGAAGAGGACTCCCATATCTTTCAAAAATATCCTTTTTGTGGTGGTGTTCTTTACAAAATACCTTGCTGCTAACGATGAAATTATTATTAAGATCATTAGCTGAATCCATATCTGTGCATAACTGTAACAAAAGAAGTTTTTGGTTCTTAAGGTAGTATGTTACATCCAGCAATGAATATTAATTGAACAATGAATATTATGTATCATATTTATTCAAACTAAATAGTTTAAAATATTTCATTTGTCATACCATTAATTTATTTGAACATCAGTTCGAATAGTGTAAGCCTTAGTAATTTATATTTTCAATCAAGGGTATAGGTCAAAACAGTCAATATTATGATTTTAGCCTACTAGAAATTGACGGAATTAGTGTATCAGTTGAGTTCACTTACGGATTATGATTGAATCCATATAATATTTAGATATAAGAAGCCCCTATAAATCCAATACGGGGCTAAAAGTGCATCCTAAGTAATGAAAAGGATCAATTGATGTCTTATCTCACTCCATGGTAACAATACCGTTTGATACTAGTTCATATGCATCCATATGAGTTCTCTGAAAAAAATCATGAATTGTTCTGATGCACATCATCAAATGGCATAAACTATTCTATGGTAGATTAGCTGTTGTATCCGCCATTAAAAAGAAAATTGCTTTACTTGCGTATTACTGTATTACACTTTTGACGCCCACTTGCAGATGAGTACCGTTGCTAAACTTAGGAGTAATTAAGTTCCTCGTGAACAGGATAGGTGCTCTAATCTTCAGAGTAATCTCGTGAATCGCTAGTTCTAGTGCTGTAATTGATTTCATATATTCTACATATTATCAAAGACTAGCATCATCTTGATTAAGTACAGTACTGACTGAGCCTTACAACCTAATTACTACCTGCAGTAGAGAGCATGTGCTGATTGACCGCTGTAGGTCTATAACATAAGGATAAAACTTGCAAGTGTAATACTATACTGGTAAAAATAGCAGGTAGAAAACAGTCCATGGCACTACAACAATTACAGCAGTGGAGTTTAAATCAGTACAAATCGGAGAAGTTTAGATCGAATGCTTCCGGGATAGTAAGGAACCCTTTCCAGCAACGTGATCTATAACAAAACATTTTCAGTGACAAAGCCTTGGACAAAATCACCCCCAAAAAGATGGATAATTCCAGGAAGTGCAGTACTGACAAAAACGTACGGGTCAGTAACCAATCCGAAGGTAATATAATAATCACAGCCCGAGATATGATTAAACATCAGTGAACACAGCTTTCAGAGAGAGAGTGTCATTGTTTGAAAAAGGAAGTTTACTGAACGTTGCCCATAATGTGGGCTAATTTTAGCATGAATTACACCTGCAATGTGAACACAAGGTAGCAAACATATTTCCCCATTCCGTAGCGAGAAGATGAAGCCTTCAAGAGGTTTGCGCACATCTACCTGCAAAGGTAAGGAATGTGCTCAAAGATCGAAATGACTTATTCAGGAAGACGCTCCCTGAGGAAGATGAATCCGCCGACTTACTACTCCTTCCCCTTCCCAGCACATCCAATCCGTCGGTTCTTTGTTTGTGGACGTGGAAAGATGTTTTAGTATTACTTTCTTATATTGAAAACATTTTCTTACCAGACATAGTAGGGGTCACCATTCTACGATAAAAGTAAAACCAAGCAATTTCCTCAATTGTGCCGAAAGTTGAATGGCTATAGGGCCCGAAAAGTTTTCGAATTGTGAGACTTGGAGAGCTCTATTAAAATACAGCAAACATTTTGAAAATCACTTCCGGCCCAATGCTGTTCCAAAAAAAAAACTAAAATCGCTTGATTCTTTACTTGATTCAAATCCTAGCCAAATTAACTTACATGATTAATTCTGTAACATACTCCTTGGTTCAATACCCTCAGGAAATTTTTTTTAAATGTCTACACTGAATGTAGTTATAAGGGTTTAATTGAAACTCTGCAGTGACTCACATTAGCGCTTGTCGTGGTATAAAAACGCAAACTGCTAATCTAATCGACCGGATAACGATGATTAAGAAAAAGGATTGTAATTTTTAGGAATAAATAAAGAATATATTCTCATTCTTTATGGTATTTTATTTTCCTAAAATTCGTAGCTCATATCCCTAGGTTATTTTAACATTGAGTTGCTTGCCTGAGGAGAAATAGATATTTTTTCCATAATTCTGACTACAGAAATACGTAAGTAGTAGAAGTAGAAGAATAATAAAAGCGAGCCTCTTATACACAGCCCTACAGGATGTTTCCTAGACCGGTACTTAAAATTATATGTAGTTGCATTTGTAATACCTACATTGTTTATTAAATAAATAAAATAAATAAATAAATAAATAAATAAATAAATAAATAAATAAATAAATAAATAAATAAATAAATAAATAATGTGGAGAATATTCATGTATTGGCCTAGGTAATGTTTCACTTCTCATTCATTCTCTCTATCAACAGTTGGCTAATAAATTCCAATCATCCATTCGTATACTCGCATACTTAACTTGTTTCTATCAGTTTGTAATTCACTAATTTCCTCACACACCGGTAGAATTGTGCAGCAGTTCCTTAAACAATAACTTTGCTTTCATACAATTTTAAATGTTGACGATGTTAGCTCTTGGCATCCAACAAAATCCCTTCTCGAAGGCCGCAGTACGGGTAAAGGGTGGTCTTGGCCAGGGAGAAGACGAAACCTTCTAGGTGGCGCTTCAGGGTAGGAACGAAAACTTGTTAGCAGCAATAGTGGTAAATGGTGGAAGGGATCAGTATCTGTAAAGGTAGAGAGGGATATCCAGGAAAAGATCAGATCAGTTTGTTTTGTTATTTTCTCAATATATGGGAATCTTGTTGGATGAGAAAGGGAGTGGAGGATAAATAGATGTTCCGCATGGTGATTGAAATTTGGTTCGACGACTTCGGTAGGAATATTTCACTCAGCCATATCAAAATTAGATGTCCATATTTAGCACCTGTTCTGGGGTGTCAAAGTTTGCTCATTTGAGCACCACATAGACATGAGTGAGCTGCGGGAAGCAGCTAGAAGCGGCGTGGCTAATCAGTGCATCCGCCATGCTCTCGCTCTTTCTTTATCGCACACATATTACTTTCCTAGCATCGGCTTCTTGCCGCTCACTCTAGTCTCTGCGGTGCTCAAATGAGCAACCTTTGATAGCCCAAAACAGTTACTAAATACAATATTGGGCATCTAATTTTGATGTGGCTGAATACAATATTCCTACCGGAGTCGTCGTACCACATTTCAATCAGATCGGAGTCTTACTGTTGACAGAGTTTCCTTGTAAGTATATGTCAGAAAGGATTGTACCATACCAAGGTATGCTGATGTTATATCTCTAATGCGTATATATAACCTCAATAAAGAGTGGTCGGAAACAACTTGACCTGAGTATATGAACGTTAGAGGGTTGGTCATACTAATAAGTATTTTGCATGTAGCTTGGTCGAGCTTGAGAGCCATGCCGAGAAATTAGCATCACACACTAACACACCTTGGGTTACAGTCAGTGCCACCGTAGCGTGCTTGCTATGGGCCGAGCGGTTACGTGAACGAACTGGATCCACGAAATCTCACTGTAATATTTGTCCCAAATGGAAGATAATACTTGCTTTTACTGAAATAAAGTGTAAAATATGCGGCAAATTAGGAAATAGTACGAAATAAGTTACTTGTAGAGAATAATATGGATACATATTTTACCTTACAACTATTATTTTCTGCTACGTCGCAGCGCTTCCGTATGTGTTTTGTTTGTCTAACACTTTCGTGTTGCTCATTGAAGTTGTTTGAATTAATTAGGTGTCGTTTTCTTCATGTTGCTAGTTCGTTTTGTGCCCCTACTCATTCATTAAGTGACACATTCATTGGCCCAGGGATCATGCTATTTTCCTTTCAACAAAAAAAAGTAATATATTTATTGGTCCAGGGCAGTGGCGAAGCGTGAGCTAAATAAGGGGGTAGACAGATATTTTTAAAGCTATTTAATCATATTATCAATATTATATTAAAGACTTTGAAACTAAGACAAGTCCTATAACAACCTACTGTATAACCCTACGTGCACTCCTTTTATTTCTGTGCCAGTTATTCATAGCGTTCTACGGAGCAAAATACCGGTTTACTTGAGAGATGACCTTCAGTACCTATCATCCAGAAATAATCACCAAACACGGTCATTAACTAACTCCTTGCTAAGTTTTCCTACTCACCACACAACTAGTAACAGTGATTCATTCTTTCCCGCTACTATCCTCCTGTGGAATTCCCTGCCGGCTGAAATTAGAAACCTTCCTTGTACTCAGCTGTTCAACAGAATGTTGTTGTTATGCCGTGAGCTTTACCAGTTAGTCTATAAGTTGCACAGTTGTAGTATGTTGTAGAATTTAACATAAATTAAATAGTGTATAATGCTTGGGAATAATAGCAGGATCTATTGCCTGAGCTACGCCATAGAAAACAAGACGATAATAAATAAATGAATAAATAAATAAATAAATTGGCTGTGGGGAACCGTGTCCTCCCATTAGTTCCCATTCCCACCAGTTCCGAATTCTTCCGCGAATTGGCTATCTGCCAATTATACTACTTGAGCGAGTCCCGTCAGTTCCGAACACTACCTGAGCGAGTTTCAAATTAGTTTTCTACACAAAATTGTATTAATTTGTTTATTACTGAATCATATAAGGTCCATTGTTAGTGCCAGCCGGGAGTGCGTGCACTCTTTAATGAATTGGCTCTTCTAACAGAGGGGGGCGAACGCCATGGACCGGTAGCTCCCATAAGCAGCTTTCGCCTTGTCAGTATCTGTATCAGCATGTCGCTTCGTCAAAATAATCAGTTTTGAGTTCTACTTACGAAGTTCTTAAAATAATATCTGCATGTCCCTTCGTCTTTGAACTGTTTTCTTAATCTTATTTACAAGTCACTTAGTAATCAGCACGTAGCATCGTCAAATTGATCTTTTAATTGAATTTTTATCTTATTTACAAGTCACATAGTAATCAGTACGTAGCTTCGTCAAGTTGTTTTAACTGAATTATTCTTCTCTTTATACTCTAATCAATATATACAGCAAAAGAAACATTTCTTAAAAATACTGTTAAATCACCAGTCTCTTCAAACTGTTGAGTTGTTCTTTGGGTTCTGTCATCCATTGCAACATTTGTTTCCATTTTGTGGCTTGCAAATTCAACTCTGCCCGCATAATTTCTTCATCTGAAATTTGAGAGTCCTTCAAACATAACACCAAGTCTCATACACTGGGATGGTTCCAACTCTGTACAGAGTTATTCGTTCTATGCCTCATCCCATGGCAATTCCACATATCAATCGGAATATGTACGTTTTTAAGCCATTGCTCTACAAAGTAACCAAAAAATTTGACTAACTTTTCATTGTCCGGGAGCGTGCTATGAATGTGTAGCCAACCGTCTTCTACGTTTTCTGGTTTGAGGAATACAAGTGCAGCACACTGCCTGATGGTGTTCCTGATTTTCTGGCTAGTTTTACACATACCCGAAAGCCCAATTTCTTGCACTTTTCTCCAAATACTTTGGCTTAAGTGGAGAAAACAACCTTGCACTTGGACTCTTGGAAATACTTCTTCTATCGCTTTGATAGTTCCAACCTCAAAATCCATGTTTACTATTTCAGGTGAACATTCAAGTATTACATTAAGGATTTTTTGAAGAGGCGAACATAAGTGGCTTTGCTCTTGTTTGGAAGCAGTGCGAAAACAGCAGGCGTTACATTTATCTCCTCTTTGTTGCTTCCCAAGTCTACATGAATGGTATACACATTGCTGCTGACACTCTTAAACGTCCCCTCCGTTAAGAAGTGTTTTTGATTCGTTTTAATATTTCTTTGCCTCTAGGGCTCGCAAATATCAATAACCTGTCGCCTTCACAGACATAAGCCAATAATAAGTTTGTGCCATCGGACATAGCCTACATAGAGTTTCTTCAGCTAAATTTACTTCATCTCGATGCATTGGTTCTTTCAGCACTCCTTGTGCTTTACTCCGCTGTCTGTACAATGAACTGTTTAAACTTTGGAACTGAGGCATTCGAGTCACTAACTCGCATCCTGTCTGATGCAAGTGTCCGATTTCTTCGTCGTATATCTGGAAAAAAATAATACATGGCGTTAGAATGGTTCACTTTACCACTTGTAATTTTGTAATTCTTTATTACAATATTTTTAACTTACAATATTTGTTAAATAAGTAATATCACATGAATCATATTAGATCCCTAAGCATGATGATATTATTCCTAAGCATATTAGATGAAGATATATATAGTATAAACTTAATCATTCATGTTTTAATCTTGGCCTTATATTTAATATAATAATTTTAAGTGGCTCAAACGTCCAACAACCCTTTGTTCGTTTTCTGCATTTGATTAATAAAATAGCTCGTAGAAAATAAATAAAGAGAAGCAATAAGAAAGTAATATGAATCATCCTTACCTGTGAAACTGAAGTGTTATTATCCTCGCGAGCTCTTTTCCTGCCCATGGAAACTGCTTTGAACACTTCAACGCTGGCCATATCAGGACTAACATCATGGTCCACTTCTTTAATCATTTCCCGATTTTTTAAAATCACTTTCCCGGAACATGGTTTTGCAGCACAAATCCACACTTCGCTTGATTTGTTATCGCGTTTCTTATAAAAATATCAAAATTTGGTTTCATTTAATGCTAGTTTTGAACTCCATGTTTATCTGCTCCACTCAAAGACACAAATACAAATTACTTGAAAATAGCCCTTAAGTACCTGGTGGTAAGGCCATTAACTCTTCAAGGTCGCGTCGTACTATTATTAGTCAATCAAACCTCAGAATTGACAGGTGGGTTTTCCAGAGACATTCGGAACTAGTGGGACTCATTAGCTTATTTACCAATTTGTTTTCGGAACTCACGGGAATGGAACTCTCAAATAACAGCGTACTTTTAGAATTAAAAATAGCAATATAATTCATTGTTATGTAAATTTAATGAGATGTTAATAACTCACCTTAAAAAACATTCTTGTAAATGAGTTCAATCCGCCTGTCCTTCATTTCAGCAAATATGTCCATTACTCTCTTCTTGAAGTCACGCTAAGATGCCACAGCAGTTCCTTCTCTATAGCTAGAGTTCCCAAGTTGGACAGTCTCTGGTTGGTGGCATAGAATTCCTTAAATAGGTTTTAATTCGTTTCAAGGCACTCATAGAGCGTTCGCTAGAAACTGACGTTAACGGAATAGATAGCATCAAGTTGAGGAATTTTTGTTGCTTCCGTATACACACTCTGGAGTTCATTATTAAGAATGTACGCCAATAGTTGCTGGGGTCGAATATATTTATCGGGATCACAGTAAATGTTGATAAGTTCGTTCTTAAGTTGATCTACATGGAAAACCTTAGGTTACATGGCCATGAGTTCGTTTAAATGTTGCCGGGCTGAGTGGCTCAGATGGTTGAGGCGCTGGCCTTCCGACCCCAACTTGGCAGGTTCGATCCTGGCACAGTCCGGTGGTATTTGAAGGTGCTCAAATACGTCAGCCCCTTGCCGGTAGATTTACTGGCACGTAAAAGAACTCCTGCGGGACTAAATTCCGGCACCTCGGCGTCTCCGAAGACCTTAAAAAGTAGTTCGTGGGACGTAAAGCAATTAACATTATTATTATTATTATTATTATTATTATTATTATTATTATTATTGTTGTTGTTGTTGTTGTTATTATCGTTTAAATGTTGTTGGGGAAAATGTGAATGATAAAAATTAAATTTAGTTTCATCAAGTAGTTGTACGAAACGAAGGCTTTCGTAATTACCGAAACGTGTTTCTAACTGAAGCAACTCTGAATCAAGAACCTCGCAGGCAACTCTTCTTTGACCCTGGTTAGTATTCACGACAGTTGAACACAAAGCAGGACATTCTTCTTCAATTTCTTTAATTACTTTATCACTTCTGAGAGATCTGATGTTAGTATTAGCAACCTTCACCTCTTTAATACACACATTTACATCAGAAGACGTTTTCGACTGCAGAATGCTAAACAAGAAGTCGGTGTAGACAAAAATTGTAGAAAAGAGACAGAGGAGGAACAAAAAATGTGTGATTGTTCAATATATTGTCTATTCCTATTGCTGTCTGTATTGATTCTGGATCCCAGTTGTCAGAATTTTTGATATGATCCACTGCTCTTTTCAACTCGGGATAATATTTTTTCACAGTCGTAACAGCCCGAGAATGATAATTCCATCGGGTAGGAGAAGGATGAGAAAGCTGAAAATCTTGCTCTCTCAGCAATTCTGCACGACGTGAAGAACGAGAGAAGAATGTGTGGAAGATAGATAAATTGCATATGAACAATTTCACCTCTTTTATAGTTTTCGCAGAATGAAGAAGAACCAAATTGAGTTGATGGGCGTAACAATGTACGAAGATGGCATGAGGATCAGACTGTCTGACAAATGCCTGGACACCTCCTTTTTGACCAGACATTACTGTAGCTCCGTCATACGTCTGACATACGAGTCTGGTATCATCAATGTTCCATTCTTTCAGAACTGAGATTATGACATCAGCTAAACCCCTAGCAGTCTTATCAGCAGACACGTCATAAAAGCCTAGAAACCGCTCTTCGACTTTACCATTAACACAATACTTCAAAATAATACTTGTGATTTAATGGAAACATCTGTAGTTTCGTCAGCTTGGACAGAAACAAATTCAGAGTAATTCTACCTCTTTTTGAATACGTTCCTGAACGGCAACAGTAACAGCTTTAATCAAATCATTTTGTATGTCAGTGGAAGTAGGCCTACCTTTGAAGACATTTTCTGATTCTAAATGGTCTTTCATGAAAGATTCCTCCGAAGCCAGTAAGTCAAGTGTAGCCAAGTAATTCCCTTTATGAAGTGAACAAAGAGAAGAACATTGATTTTCCCGATTACCCCTGAACGGCAGTTCTGAATACTTAAGTGGCAAACAACGTCTACTAATCTGCTGACAATTTTCCAATTTTTTGAAACCATTTCATTGTGTTTAATGACCTGTAGTCTCTGCCCCTCTGAAACGGCATGATCGCTGCGGCACTGCCCCAGCATGTGAAATTTCTCGGCGCACTTTATATGATTCTCAGATGCCGCTTGCTTTTTAGCTTTTTTCTCGAATTTGTTATGGTATTTACACCCGTTCTGCGCCAAGAATCTTCCCCGTCAACGCCCAACATCAAGCAATAAAAACACAATAACTTTTGTTCACGACCTTTACCCGTTCCACACAACCACTGATGTTTATCATACCAGCTTTTCTGAAATTTTCGAACAAATTTTCCATCCTATTGTGATAATGTTAGGTCAGGCCGTTTCTGTAAAGTTTTTATCGTTACCTTTTGTTCTAACGACAAGCAGGAAATACCATTGTTAAGTGAGTACACAACTGAATCGAAGTCAGGACTGGTAAATTCAGAAGCCTTGATAGTCCTATCATCAATAAACACAAACTCCCACACGAGAAAACAAGAATTGCACTTTATATTTTATCACCAGTGACTATTCACTATTCCTTTATAATGAAAAATTAACACTTTAGGCCTATCACGTTATTGTAAGACACTAGCACACGTATACACTATTAGCCACCTTGCTCTCACGTCTCACACCATATTCCTAACTTTGAAACTGTAACTGTTCGTTCCCTTTATAATGCCGTGCCGTAACTAATGTTGGCGGGTAAGAAAATGCATGTACTTGAAGGGTTTTAGTGCTATCATTCATTTATTACGTGTAAGTTATCTATATTTTGTACGTATATGAATATTATCATATCATTATTTTATTTAGACGTGTCTTATAATAAAGTAAATTAAAATTAATTATATGTAGAGCATGCCTGATATGGTAGCCAATAAGAGCACCTTTATAACTGAGGTCCAAATACTAGCCAGTGAGAGCAAGAAGAAGGGCTGGTAAGTCTGTCTACTGGGGGGGAGCAACCTCGCTATAGGAAAGTACTAGTTCCACAGTCAGCACCTACAGATAGCGTTAATGTTGCTCTATCTGAAAGCTTTGAAAATCAAAGGGAAAATGAAAATACACAGAATGGACAGCGTCTACTTTTGTCTACGTGCTTCATGTAACTGACGTGACCTCGAGCATTGCCGAAGTGAGTCGAAAATAAGTAAAGCGGGAAATGCAATAATGTCTTGTATTTGGAAATAATTAATGTTCTATAAAAATAATTGAATTTAATATAAAATTTCTCGTTCACAAAACTTTAAGGGCACACGCTGTCTACCCTGTCTCCCTTGACGCTTCGCCCCTGGCCCAGGGATCATGCTAGTTTGCTGTTTCAACTGCCCGCGCTAGTCATATGGACAAAGATAATGAGAATCCACAGACATAGCACTCCCATTCGTCGGTGCTAACCCTGGATCTCAAGAAAGAAACAAAATACGGCACGAGCAGCGGAATACAGGATAAGGAAGTCCTGTCTACAGCCCGTAAGTACGTATATATATTTCTCCAGATATTTCTCTAGTAACGACGGTATTTCTTAATTTACTGCAGATTTTACACTTTACTTGAGTAAAAGCAATTATTATTTTCCATTTGGGACAACTATTATAGTGACATTTCGTGGATCCGATTCGTTCATATAACCAGGCCGACCCTATCAGCAGGGAGGTCCTTTCTCAAGTCCCTCCCCTGAAGTAGTTTATTTCTACTATAGGCACTCTCAAGCTGGTCATAAAACACGTTCAGATCTAACAACACCGCCTCGCAAAGCTCATCTGAAGTCACGCGCGAAGCGATATGATTGTCTAACTTCAGCTCCTGATAAAATAGCAACGACGCGAGATATCGGCTTAACGTTTTCAAATTACTTATCAGTATGATAAACGCTCTGTCGCTCGTATACCCGTTTCACGTTGTTTCCGACCACCCCGTATAGTCACTATAGCGTGTTTCTGTGGTGGATGGTAGTACAGCATAGTGACGTTCCGTGGAGTCCATGAAGTGAGACGAACACGAACATCTAATCTCCATACTAGATGAATTGAACAGACAAGGCTTAAATCTCCACCTTGGCCGATAAACGTAACAGGGCCGCGATGGTGATCATCTAGCCACGGACACGAGGCACCTGATTGTGATTGTGACGTGATTGTAACCTGCAGTGACAGAGGCTAGTCCCTAACTGCTGGGAGACCTTTATGTTCAGGTATCGTTTCAATGACTTATTCCTGCCCCAGAAATGTAGTATACCCTAAATGTTATGAAATGTGAGTGAACATAATCAATGTAGTAACATTTAAAGCTCATTGTGTGGGGATTAGGAAGTCAACTTGGACTGGAGCCATAACTGTGTGCTGGCTCCTACTGAAGCCGGTATCTCATTCACACATCCTCCCTTCTCCCAGACCACGACAGTAAACTATACAATGAATGTTTTCCGAGATCATATCACTTGGCATGAGACGTAATTGGAGCGAGTGACATGTTGAACTGAAGTAGCAATATGGGTTAAACTGATTAGCAACAATAAGGTCAGCTGTTATCCGCAGTAATTATTTAAGTCTTAGCGTCATTATGGTCACGCGTATTTTACATGTAAGTCAAGTGACATATGCACCCAATTGGTCCAGGCTCAATTTCTGCATCTGTCATAACTTAGAGACTAATTTGTGAGACGGTGAGACAAGAATCACGTCCACTCAACACAAGAACACACTGAAATTTCATCCTAATTCTTCTGCGTTTATTATTCTCCAAGGCAACCTGTCCTCCTCCATTCGCCTCACGTGACCTCACCACCAAAGGCAGTTCATGTGTACAACTTCAACCATCGAGTTCTTTCCTATCTTTGCCTTTATTTCAGCATCTTAATACCCTCCTATCATTCTTCAGTCCGCTTTGCACCAGTAAACATTCTTTTTACAATCATGTCTGCTACCTCCTACATATGAATAACACAAGCTGTGTCCACCCGGATTTCACTGTCGTGCAGCAAAATTCGTCCTGAAGACAGACCAATGTAAAAGTAACTTCGTCTTATAATTCTCTTCCTGCTTGTACAATATCGTTCATCTCTACTGTGAGCACAATGGATAAGCATTGCTACAGCTTCATTTGATTTCAATTACAATACAACCATCCTGCGTATGCGTCGTAGGTATTTCAAATCTTTATATTAAGATAGTTTAATAAAAAAACAGGTTTGAGAAATCCTTCCGTCCATTCTACTGCACCGATTTGTTTCATTTGTATTTTATTCTCTGCGGAATTACGTGTCGGTGAATCATAAGACATTCATAGATCTCTAAGTTCAGCCAACATTGAGTAATCAGAAAATTAAATCATTAATGACCACACCAATAATTTCAGGCGAAGGGTTACCCTAACCCGCAATACATTCTGTACTGAACAGGTTGCTAAGCGACTAACACTTTCATTAATATTCGTATGTATGATTTTCATCCTTAGTAATGTAATTGCATGCAGCAGTGTTTGATTACTGTCACCTTCTGATCACGGAAGAAACTATTCCCTGCTCTAACCTTCCCCACCTTCCAAATACATTCAACAGATGGCAGAGTGTTCCTAATAACTTACATGCTGCTAAGAGAAAAAACGTCTACATGCAAATAGACCCCACCATGGCACCCGCTTTAGATATTACCTGGGAACACCTGTCGAAGAATAATCTAGCTATGCTATGGATTTTTAAAAAAAAAGTTCTCTTCGTGGCAAAAAACGCTCCTTCGAGACTAACCTATGAGCTCACAAGACAACCGTTGAATATAGAAGAATTGCGAGCAAAAATGGCAAT
Source organism: Anabrus simplex (assembly GCF_040414725.1). Lineage (NCBI taxonomy): Eukaryota > Metazoa > Arthropoda > Insecta > Orthoptera > Tettigoniidae > Anabrus > Anabrus simplex. Next base: position 147,856,790 of record NC_090265.1, on the reverse strand, counting down.
GCCATCTACAATACAATACCAAGAACTGCAGGATAAAGATAGCGAATATATGGATATATTTTTAACAAACAGATGGTATGATCTTCAGAATGGATGAATTCTAACCAATAATTACGGCATACTCCAACGCGCTTCTAATTAATTGTTCATAAAGCCATTGAAAAGGACAGGCAAATCAATATGACTATGGCAGGCATATCAAGACGAGTTATCTGACCTGTTTATAACGAATGCTGCGGAGTAGCGCGGGCCCTCTAGTATTTTTTTAAGAAGGAATCCATACTTCACAGTGTCGACTTAGTTAATGCGATTTTAAAGCTTTTCATCCTTCCGAAAACACTAATTATAACGCATACAACACTATAGGGGAAGGTTACCTACGTCGTACCACCACTGTATTTTTGCCAATATTGTGGAAGAGATTGGGCTCTGGTGGCTAACATGTGAACTAATTGATTTTCCCGCCAGTCCGGAAGAATAACACTGTGGTAGGCGCACGTTGTACGTTGTTATCGAAGTTTTATTGTTTTACTGCCTCTGTAAGTAGTTTCTAAACATTATTTGTAAGTCTGTAAAGAACCAAAAGTTAAGTTTACTCACTGACAAGCATTTATTATTACAAAATGAAATATACTGAAAGTATCTAATGGTTTATTCTCTGGAGAATATCAGATATAGGTTAGGTTTCAAGTGTTTGTTTCCGTCTACAGTTGGTTGCGTAAATCGTACCACCGTGTGCCGTACTAAATCGTACCGGTATGATTTACAGACCCACATTGCGTCAGGCTCCAAGTTTGCCATTAGATAACATAGCAAACAAATAAAAATTACACCATATTGTTTATCTGATTTTCCTATTACATGTATGTCCATCATAGCCTATGCTAAAAATGTATGTAGCATAGAAAACCATGGACAAGGCCCTTGCAGCTTGTATTAATGGGGACATAGGATTCAATTAATGTTGTCGACATTACAATAATCCAAAGCCGGCTCTGAAGACGCCTATATGGCAAGAATGTTTGAGCTAATGAAGCGTTAAAGTATTAGGTCGTACAACTACTCTTTGCCCGGAGGTTGAAGAATAACTCGTTAAACACATGTTTAAATTAGGGGAGATCCATTTTACTCTCACAATCACTGATTTTTTAAAGAATTTGAAATAGCCGAATGGAATGAAATACTACAAAAATTCGACCAAAATATAGAAATGGCCGGGAAAAAGTGGTTTTACGCTTTTAAAGCACGGCGTAAACATTTATCGTTACTTGATCCTGAGGCAATGTCAATGGCCCAAGTTCCACTGGTAGGTATTTCACCAATTCCTTAGCCATTGCCAAATATTTCTAAACAAGCAAGATCGGGCGCCCAGCGAACCAACTTCCATATGCAGATACAGATGCGTCTTCTACTTCATGAAAATACGATAATGTTATGGAAGCAGAGGAAGAGGATCGACTTTGACCCGTGAAAGTACCCTGTTGAAAATATGGCCATATATTTGCAATGTCGCACCTGTGTGCATAAAACGCGTGTAGGAGCAAAGTCTGCCCTAAAGGAATTTATTTGTATAGAATATGTGAATACTTTGATTTAGCAACTAAAACCTACTTGACTATTATAGTGGCACAACTTAGGACACTGGTGGTACGATTTACGAGACTGGTTTCCTATATCGTACCGATTGAAAACCGTTAGAAAAAATAATTTTAAATCTATATTGCTCAATATTGTAATTATTTTAGCCGAAGAATATCAATAAAAATGTATAGTTTTCTGAAAAAATAAGTTATATTTGAAGTAATTCACGTGTTTCAGTTATGTATTTCCTACCTGACACTCCGTTGTGCTAGGTATCTTTCCAAGTTTAATAATGGCGCGTGGCCTGGGAAGAGGCCTGGTGCAGGTCTTCTGAGTTGACGCCGTTTGGGTGACCTGAGCGGTTATGATGATGGGGCCCAACCTATGGTGAAGTCTAATGCTGAAAACGGCACACACACACTCTTAGCTCCGGAGCCATTGTAAGTAACCAATGAAGGTTAAAATCCCCGACAGACCTGGGAATCGAACCAGGGATCTTTTGAACCAAAGGCCAACACTCTAGTCATTTAGTAAGAAGCCAGACCCTTTCCAAGTGAAATCACGTTGGACTTGAACATTCATATACTTACTGCATTTCATTTTTAGTTGTAAATTGTAAGCTTCACAGTTTGCCATTGAGAACAAGTCGTCGGCATAGCCCAAACACGTTATCACTTTTTCATCCCATGTAATTCCTTACTATCGCTTCATAGATTTTATTAAATGATTCATCTAAACAAACAGATGTGCAGATAAAAGATTACAGCCTTCTCTAACACCTGCGACTTCTCTGAAAAGTTAATACTGCTATAAAATAAATCTCCGGTCAGACATGTGTTCGTAGTGCGCTATGTTTTTTGGCGTGGTTTAGAAAACATTAGTTTCTTTGATTGACCTGTCTGCATCTGATCATCGGCTTTGAAAATATGAGAAACAATATGCAAATATTAGGCGACTTGAACATGCCAGAAATACGAGGAATTACATGTGAATTGTCAAAGGGTAGTACAAAAATCAGATTATTAACTATTGTATGTTAAATACGGAATCAATGAATGATGTTGGGAATATTAATGATAACACATTTGAGTGTTAAGTAATAGTGTTACGTAGAGTGGCCACGGATAACCTTCATCCTCCATTACCAGTTAATTATAAATTTGGTGAAGTTGCTTAATGTAACTGAGGCCAGAGACTGGAAATCTAATTTTAAAGCCGATATCATAAAAAATTGTATATCTTATTAAAAAAATGCAAATGGTTGCAAAAGAGGGAACATTTCGATTAAGCTGTTCACATTTTTATGATAAAATTTACCCTGTATTTGATTAATGTATTCCAAGTAAGAACTTATAAACGTAAGTATCCTGTACAGTTTTAAAAAGGAATTATTGAGACTCTAAACGTAAAGGACAAATTCAGGAAGATAGAGCAACTATCGGAATCTAATATTATCTAGTTGAAAATACTTGGAACGAAATTTAAACGGCTACAGAGATCGAGTTTTGCGTATGTAGATTAATCACATTGAAAGTGAAATAAATGAAAACTCGACGAGTTTTGGAAAATTCAAAATAAAAGGAAACAAAAGCGTTTACAATGTGCAAATTAAATGTAAAGGGAGAAAGTACATTAAAAGTCATGATATAGCAAATGCCTCTGCAGGTTTTTCCGATCAGTATATCCAGTAATACCAATGATACAAAATAGTTTATACTTTAAATGTATAACGGCCAAATACATAGACCGAGCTATATTGAATTTAGAAACTAAAATGTCTGCATGAACCGATTAGTTAACTCCTAACATATTCAAGGCTTGTAAGATAACATTAATTGAAACTCCCCATGTATTATTTAATCCTATTTTAGCTAGTTCTAATATTCTTAAACAATGGAAGTATATTTAAGTCACGCCAGTTCAAAAAACTGGGATGAAGCAGTTACTTAATAACTACAGACCAATTATTGTACTGTCATCTCCAGCAAAAGTGTGTGAAAGTATTTTATATGTAAACATGTTTAATCAGGTTAAACTAACCATCCCACGTAATCAATGTGGTTTGATGCTGAAGAAATCTATATTAACCAAATGATATAACTTTATACAGCATGTATCTACTGAGATCGATCATCATTTCCACGTATATGTTATTCATACTGGCTTCGAAAAGGCTTTTGACATAGTAGACCACGACTGTTCAATTAGTATAGACTAAAATTTAGATTCGTCTCTGATGCCAATGCATATTTGAAGCACAGAAGTCAGTTTTGAAGACACAGAAACGGTTTTACCACATAATTTCGTTGTCAAATCAGGAGTCCCACACGGCTCTAATTTTGATCCCTTGCTGTTTCTCTTATTTGTAAACTACATTCCTAGTAAAATTCATTTCTGAAAAGTATTATTTGATGATTATTTTAAAATACTCAAATCAAGGCATACCTGTTAAGATTTCCAATATTATTTAAATATCCTTCCCGAATGGAGCAATAGTTGCAAACTTCGCCCTTAATAAAACTAAAGGCACGAAGATAACATTTTCAACGAGAAAACAGAAAGTAATATCCACGTACTCAGTCAATGATATCCAACTGGAACAAGTGAATTAAATTAATGGTTTAGGAATAACATTAACTATCGATTTAACATTTAACTTTCATTTCTCCAATATCAAAGATGGAGAATATAGCATAAGGAACCTGGGGTTTCCAATGAGACATTTTTATAGGTAAAAAATACGTACTTATTTCGTCTGTAGTTTGCATTACTTTGATAAAATTTATTATACTCCTGTATTATTTTTGAATCCAGCAACAAACTTACACACAGATTTGATTAAAATAATCCAGAAAAGTTTCTTGAAATGCATGTATATTAGAGAAACAGAAGCTCATTCAAAATATTTGTCTTACTCTAAGAAAATTTAAATATTTGAAATTGAAAGGATAGATACCATAATAAACATTGATGATATTTTTCCATAAGCTTGTCAACAGTGAAATAGACAATCTTCTTCTTATTATTATTCTGCTTGTCCTACAACTTTTCCCACACCTGTGGGGTCGCGGGTGTGAACTTCGTCGCACATGTGGATTTGTCACTGTTTTACGGCCGGATACCCTTCCTGACGCAAACCTTACATGGAGGGATGTAATTACTACTGCGTGTTTCTGTGGTAATTGGTAGGGTAGAGTGTTGTGTGAATATGAAGAGTAGAATGTTGGGACGTACACAAATACCTAATCCCCGAACCAGAAGAATTAATCAGAAGCGGTTAAAATCCCCGACCCGGCCGGGAATCTAACCGTGGACCGTCTGAACCGAAGGCCAATACGCTGACCATTCAGCCAATGAGTCGGACAACAGTGAAATAGACAATATGGATCTAATTTGTCAACTTATACACACCTGGAAAACAGGCAGTTGTTTTTCTTGCCTAACAATTCTCCTCTATACAGGACGATGCCATTTTATGTTTATTTATAATCGCTGAATATTGATATATTTCAAGATAAAATATATGAATTCTTGAAATCCTCTAGGCATTTATTACAGATAATTAACTAGCTTAACGATGCCATGTTGCCGGTTATTTGTCTTTTGTTTTTATTCTTCGGTTTATTGTGTTCACTGTTTTTATTACCGTTGTTATTTTCAAGTAATAGAATAACTGATTTTGATTTCATTCTCTGTTTTTTAATTTTGTTATTTGTACTTTTGTGTATTTTTTTAGGTTTGTAATCATATTTCATAATAGTAGAAGTTATGATCAAATGTTGTATTTGCGTTCAATAAATCAATAATGCAGGTTCGGACTATGTTATTAACTACGCTTATCATCTAGCTAGTTCCTCTAATAACTGACGTGAATACATGGCTTGTGGAATTGGTTGATGTACTGTACATAGTTCACTCAGAATGAATGTGATATGTAGAAACTTTCCGGCTCAAAGCAAATCAACGGGAAATTACTTTAATCATCTTTTCCATAGAACGCTCCGTGAGTTACTCCCAATCATTCGATGGCAACGACAGACTGAGAAGCTCAGGCGATAAAGTGCCAAACTTCTCAGCTCAAGTTAGTGGGTTCAAATCCGACTTAGTGCGATGGTTTTTGAAGGTGATCAAATTCGCAAACGTCATCCAGGTAACTTTACCAAACAGAAATTTCCGGCACCTAGAAATCTAGGCAGTTAGTGGGACGATTAACCAACGTAGATGTTTGTGCCATCAGTCCATAGAGGGGCTTTATGCATCTCTCATTGCTACCATATCCTGTGCTAAATTTTCGTTTCTACGTAACTAATACATCATACAGACAGGATACCCTTCCTGACGCAACTCTCTGTGGAAGGATGTGTTCAGTATTGCATGTTTCTGTGGTCGTTAGTAGAGTAGTGTCCTGTATATTAGATGAAAATAAGTGTATTCAGATGAACAAATACACCCATCCTCGAGCCAGAGGAGTTAAACGCACGCAGTTAAAATCCTCGATCCTGTCAGATATGGAACCCAAGACCCTCTAAATCTAAGGCCACTATACTGATCATTCAGCCTAGGAGAGAGATTGTTATTATTGTAGCCGCGCTCGAGATAATTACGCCTACACATACTAATAAAAATAAGAATAATCCTAAAGATAATAATAATAATAGTAATAATAATAACTAAAATGAAATGAACTCGGAAAATAATAATAATAACAAAGTAGCGTCGGATATACATCACAGCTTGGAAACGTAACGGATAACTTATCAGATACTCTAGGCAATAACTTATAGTCCTAATAATGACATATAAGGTCGGATCGTGGAAACGTGAAGGGACCCTATTGAGGTCCATGTGAAGGTATGACGTTATAGGAAAGAAAAAGTCCACCATAAATCACCCATCAGACAAACAATTATTCCAAATAAATGAATTGCAGATTAACTGATACTTGAGACACAAAAACAAAGGATGTTTAAGGCAATCGCTCTTCGGGCACGAACGAACTTTGACATAGAGTTTCACATTTAAGTTAAGTTTACAGAATGAAAGGAGGCATCCTCGAAAGAATCAAAAATTAATTACTCTATTCAAGAAAGAGTGTTATATTACTTACATTTCCAAGAAAGTGAGTTAGAAAAGAAGGTTTGCACCCGAAAACAACACGTTGCGGACTAGCATAACAGCTAAGTCATACTGATGCTCTATTTTGGTAAATGTGGAAATCTAGAGGAAACTTCGGCACACAAAATAAAATTCTACGTAATTACGAAGATTACATTAAGTGTAAAAAGTCTGAAACACAAGAATGCATTCAAATGAATATAAGGCAATAATTGGGCGTTTACCGTGAGACGCTGGAGACCCAATGCGGGACGGACGCAAGGCGCGTTCGCCCGCTGGAGTGATCCGAATTCAAAGACGCGGACAAATTAACTCGCATGAGCGAGGGGCCAAAAACAGGAAATCGTGCGATTACAAAGAACGAATAACAACACTCCAGACTGCCACATTCACCAATAAAAAATCCTAACATTTTGGCCAATAAGAAACATTTTTATTTTGGCCAATGACAATGATCTTCTAGAATAATCCTTTGTGATGAATCCGCATATTAGCGGATATTACAAAACGACAGGAAAGGGCCACTTATGCGTTGCACACCCTGCCTCACAAGTCATGTATAAAAATCAACATCCCTTTATATAATTTGCAGCAAATAATATACAATTTAAAAGAGGAAATTTAAATACCCAAATCTCTTTGAACATAAATCTTCTTCATAGTCCATTTCTTCATAGGCCTAAATATTAATATTTTTTTTAATATTGCACACCATTGATTTTTCAAGTCTTTTTCTTGGGTTTTTTCCGGAATAAGAAAGCTACATGCAACAATTTGCTTTGCATAAACTCTTCAGTTCTTTAAATGTTTCTCTTGTTTACCCAAAATGATAACAAGGCAAAATTTAAATAACATTACACAACAAGGACTTCTGTGGCTTCAGTGATTTCTGTTCACTGCTATTCAACAATGGTCACAATTATTATGATTATTACTACAATTATTATTATTACGCAATGTGCATTGATTCTCCCTTCACATATTATTCCTACGGAGTATTCCCGAACTCTGGGATGTAGTCGGGTGCAGGTTTTTACATTGAATGTCCCTGAGAACTTACCTCATTCGATTGTTTACAATTTTTTGCCTGTTTATGTTATCGGGTAAAACAGAGGGATATTCCGTATTAATTCTGGAGTCAGGAATTCTGTCTTGAGATCTCGTATCAGTTAATTTATCATCATCTAATCGTTAAGAATGTTGATGAAGTCTGTTGTACCGCCATGGCCAAAATAATGTAAGGTCCCTTCATTTATAACAACATGCATGACTCCAAATAACACTTGAAAAAACGCTGTTCAGTAGCAAAAAGCCACCAAATTTGTGACACATTTTGAGCAATTCGTGAGCACGAACACTACAGATACTCTAAGAGGGCTGTGCCAGGTAACGTTATTAATGGTAATTCTACTACAAGGATCGTCCATGGGGCATATGTTCGTAAGGATGTCTCCATTACCTATTACCGGGCCACCTAGAAGGTAAAGTCTTCTCCTTGGCCAGGAGCTTCAGGCGGGTTAAAGCTGGAGTAAGGGGTTTAGGAGTTGGGTAAAGGATGTGTGGAAATAAGGAGATTGGAGGGGTTTGACCTATTGAGTAATCTTATTTGTTTTCTTTTATTCTGTATTTCGTCGCTGCCGGGACAAAATCTCCTATGTGAAATATTTTAGCTTAGAACTCTGGCCGGTAAGGTTCTGTCATCTAAGGTGCAATATTGTGTGTATATTGTCAAGGCATTCTCGCTCTTCATCATGTATGTGCTGCGGGTCAGTATATCTCCAAAAATATTTTCACATAGGAGGTTTTGTCCCAGCAACGACGATTTGCTTATTGTTATTCAAAGTACATGGTTTGGGATAATTACAATTTAAGTTTGACCGAGATGTTGTACATAATACATAATTGTTCTTAGGTGTATATTTACATTATTTATATACCTACAAGGCTTCCCATAACAACAGATGTACAGGAGTTTGGATAATATCGTCGCTCGACCGGTAAAAGTTTGTATTCCACAAAGCTCTTCCTATCAATTATTCTCCTTAAGACTAGTCACGTCTCCCAGTCACGTATGGATATGCAGTCCATCAGAACAAATTTTGTTGTGTTCATTTTCCTATGCCCATGTGTAAAGGAAAATGAACCTTACAGTACCGTACTGTAGGAATGTACGTTTGCATTACGTAATTACGCATTCCTAGTGTACAATGCATGTAGGACATAGGAAAACGAACACAACGGACATTGTTCTGATGGACTGCGTATCCATATGTGGCTGGGAGGCGTGACCAGTCTTAAGGAGAATAATGGATAGGAAGAGTATTTTGGGATACAACGTTTTACCGGTGAAGTGACGATATGTGTGGAAGGGGGATACAGATCAGGCAAGATTTGGTTAAGGGAAGGATGGTGTCCGATTCCCTATCAATGTTGTATATTTAGCTTTTTTAAATGGTTTCAAAGAAGTTGTAAATAAAACTAACATCTCCCTTGGTAAATAATTCCAATCTCTAATCCCTCTCCCTATAAACGTTTCCTCTTAAATTCCGAATTTATTTTCGTATTACTATCTTTCGTGCTCTTAAATTCTCAATTAAAGATTATTCATCTATTGATTTCATTCAGCTCCTCGTGTCCTTACTGCACGGTATTTCCAGCCCAAATCAATCACTGTTGATATCCATTTAGGGCTATGTCCCAAGTGACACGTCCTATAAAATGAATATTCATATCAGAATGTGATCCCAATCGACTGCTAGATTAGAGAAATAAATTGACCATGAAGTAATTGAAACACAACCTGCATCGCTCTTAGACCGTTTCCCATATATTCCATTAATCGTCTACATGATATCTTCCGTTATAGAGTTTAGTGTTTGAGGGAAATGGAACACATCCCCAGCAAAATGTATAGTCTACAAATCATTTATCTTTGAAGTTATCAGTATACAACGACCAGGAATTAAGAGACATTACACATGAAGTTATTGACTATAAATGTCACGTTAGGTAGCAGTAAATCAGACGTTACCTATTGGAACACAGTTATTCGTCCTTCGTCAGTATTATTGTGAAGTACTTTCCTTGGTCCTCAATTCAAAGGCCTTGAATAGTAAGTAGTTGCAGAATTTCTATGCAGTTATATAAATTATAATTTTTTAATAATATTTCAATCAGAACGCTTCCCAGCACAATTAATATTAATGAGAATTTCTTACCCTGATATAGAGAGCGAATGAGGAACATAGGGCTACGCTTACAGTGTCTGAAAACAGAGAACGTATTACAAATTTTCATTGAGTCATTCTATGAAATACAGAAATACAGAAACTTCGATATTATGATGATTTTTGAATGTGTCTGAAGTTGTTGCTTTCTCTTCAACAAAATATATTTTATAATATCGGCAATTTTGACATAATATATTCTGAAAAAAATACACATTTCAAATTAAATTTGATGATATTAACAACGTTTATCTTATGATCTGCAGATTTCAATGAGTATATTACAAAGCTGTGTGTAACTCTACCATTAAAGCCTAAAAAATCTTGTAAAAATCATTATATGGGAAACATTCAATTCATGTTCAAGTCTCACAACGATATATCATCAAGTTTCCCTTTCGTGCACCCTTCAAATTTAAATAAAAATGAAACTTCCTCCGTATACTAGAGGCCAGTTGTTGAAGACTAGCAATAATTGAATTCCAATTCTAGTGAGAAATTTTGGAAATAATCAATTCCATTTTAAGAGGCATATCGTCACCTAAGGTGCAATACCTCGTATCCCACAATGTTCTTCATGTCAGTTATTTTCCTTACGACTCGTCATGCCTCCCGGCCCCGTATGGAAATACAGTAGAGCAATAATTTCCGTTGAGTTCATTTTCGTGTGCCTACGTGTAAACGAAAATTAACCTTATATACCGTTGAAGTGAGTAAATACGTCATGCAAACATACATTCCCTCATTACTCTAAGATAAGATTCATTTTCCTTTACATGTAACCACAGGTAGGCCTGAATAAACAGCACGAAAATGATTCTGGTGGACTGCGTATTATCCGCAAGTCACTGAGAAGTGTGACCTGTCTTAAGGAATAGCATTGTGACACGCGAGTTATTGCTTATTAGGCGACGATATCGTCGCTTTTCGAGAAAAAGATCATATCGCCAAAAGCTCTTCCTATCCATTGTTTTTCTTAAGATTGTTTATGCCACCCAGAATCATATGGATATTTAGTCCATTAAAACAATTCTCGTATGGTAACGTGTAAAGAAAAATAAACCTTACCATACCGCACTCTAGGAATATATGTTTGCATGACTTATTTACGCACTCCTACAGTATTAAGGGGTGTCAGAAAATAACCAATTGTTTTGATGTTTCAATAATCCCGCGCTGGAGTTTGCAGGTGGTAGTACTGAAAAGGTTTCGCCTTGAGTGATGCAGTGCGAAGCACATCACTCACCTCAGGCTTCTCAGTTGCAGGAGGAGCAGCTGAGAAAAGAGAGGATCTTAAGTTCCAGTAGCCCGCTTCAATTAGATCTTGTGTTCTACTGAACAAAACTCCAACACAAACAGTGGAAATGTTGTAGCAAGCTTACAGAGAGGAAGCCATGGGAATGAAGCACGTTTTTCAGCGGCACAAGCGCATTAATGTGGGTAAAACTGATCTTGAGGATGTTCCACACGCGGAAGACCCTCAACTTCGAAAACCAACATCAATGTGAACACAACTGATGTTAAGTTGCGGGATGAGCGGCTTTTACCCAATGAACAGATTGGAATGATAGACATGTCCTATGGATCAGCCGGAAACATTGTCCTACATCAGGACAACGAACCTGGGCATCGGGGACTCAAGACACAAAACACAATAACCTAATTGGGCATTGAGTTGATGCCACATCCACCTTATTCACCGGACCTAGCACCATGCGACTTCTACCTATCTCCTGCAGTGAAAAAGGAACTTTGGGGTCGTCATTTTTAAAGTTATCAAGAAGTAAACAATGCAATCTCGGGTATACTCAACAGACTATCAAGAAAGGGCTTCGGGGTGTATTTTGAACAGTGGACTGAATGCTGGAACCGTTGCATTTTTTCTCAAGGAAATACTTTGAAGGTCTGTAGGTGAATATGAATAAAGGTAGCCAGTATTTTGCTATAATAAAATCATTCCGGTTAATTTTTGATACCCCCTCGTATAATGTACTTAAGGTTCATTTTACGTTGAAAGATAGCATACGAAAATGGTCTGGAAAGAAGGCAGACGAACATAAAATTAATAGCATTATTTCCAAAACAATGGATAGCCTTAATCTCACACTCCTCCGTGGGCCTTAACGGCCTGTTCAGGGTAGGAATTTATTTTAATGCTTGACTGTAAACTATTTCTTGTATTAAATTTCGTAACCGATGAAGATTTCACTTAGGTAATACCTGT